>NW_025109228.1:168771-186932 GCF_011392965.1 Frieseomelitta varia
CTGCAATCACGTACGTAAGCTAATAAATTCAGAATTTTATAAAATATTCGCAGAATATTTTGGAGATTGATAGTTTCAATATCAAACAAACTCCTCATACCTCCCACCACGAATTATATTATAAAAATCACTACCAAAAGGATGATAAATGAATTTCTCTAGCACAGAACCTGCAATCACGTACGTAAACTAATAAGTTCGTAATTTTATAAAATATTCGCAGAATATTTTGGAGAATGATAGTTTCAATATCAAAGAAACTCCTGATACCTCCCACCACGAATTATGTAATAAAAATCTCTACCAAAACAATGATAAAAAAATTTCTATATCACAGAACCTGCAATCACGTACGTAAGCTAATAAATTCATAATTTTACAAAATATTCGCAGAATATTTTGGAGATTGATAGTTTCAATATCAAACAAACTCTTGATACCTCCCACCACGAATTATATTATAAAAATCACTATCAAAGGAATGATCAATAAATTTCTCTGTCGCAGAAACTGCAATCACGTACGTAAGGTAATAAAATCGTAATTTTATAAAATATTCGCAGAATATTTTGGAGGTTGATAGATTCAATATCGAACAAACTCCTGATACCTCCCACCACGAATTATATTTTAAAGATCACTACCAAAAGAATGATAAATAAATTTCTCTGTCACAGAACCTGCAATCACGTGCGTAAGCTAATAAATTCGTAATTTTATAAAATATTCGCAGAATATTTTGGAGAATGAGAGTTTCAATATCAAACAAACTCCTGATACCTCCCACCGCGAATTTTATTATAAAAGTCACTACCAAAAGTATGATAAATAAATTTCTCTATCACAGAACCTGCAATCACGTACGTAAGGTAATAAATTCGTAATTTTATAAAATATTCCCAGAATATTTTGGAGATTGATAGTTTCAATATCAAACAAACTCCTGATACCACCCACCAAGAATTATATTATAAAAATAACTACCAAAGGAATGATAAATAAATTTCTCTGTCGCAGAACCTGCAATCACGTACGTAAGCTAATAAATTCGTAATGTTATAAAATATTCGCAGAACATTTTGGAGAATGATAGTTTCAATATCAAACAAACTCCTGATACCTCCCACCACGAATTATATTATAATTATATTATACTCTAAATTATATTATATATTCAATTATATTATATTATATATTCAATTATATTATATTATAAATTATATTATATATTCAATTATATTATATTATATATTTATATATTATATTATATTATATAAATTATATTATGTATTCAATCATATTATATTATAAATTATATTATATATTCAATTATATTATATTATAAAATCATATAGCAAAAGAATGATCAATAAATTTCTCTATCACAGTAATTGCAATCAAGTACGTAATCTAACAAATTCGTAATCCGCGTTGTAGTCACGCGGCCCGCAATATCCGCGCTCTCGCGCGTCGTTTCCTTATTTCGCATCCACTCCGGCGAGACAATTTAACAGAAAAGGAGAACGTCACTTTAATATCATTGGCCTTAATTATAAGACCGCCGGTACGCGCTCCGGAGCGGCGAATAATATCGTTAGTCGATAATAACCGGATAGACGGCGGAGAGCGGCGCGGAGGGAGTGGTAGAACGTGTGGGGGTGAGACGACGACATTTAATAATTTGCAGTTCGGCCCCGCTGAGCCGGAAAAATGGCCGTGCGTGGAATTATTATATCCACGTCGTGTACTACGGTCCCGCCCTTTACAATTTACGGCAATGGAATTTTCTGCTGAACGGACCCGCGGGATCCACCGATCGGAGGGGGGAGGGGGGGAGAGCTAAAGATGGGGGATATCGTTTATCACGATGATCCTCTTAGCATTGTTTCGCGATCGTACGCCCGCCGGAAGAATTTATTTCGCCCCGTGTTCCTTTGACGAATGAACCTGTCTTCATGCTGGGAAAAATCTGCTTTCAAGCTGATCTTCTTGTTTCCTTTCTTTCTCTTTTCGTTTTTCTTTCCCTCTCCCCTTCTTTGATCCTGTTAAAACATTGCTGATCCACCGTTCTCACAGATTGAGATAAATCTCGTGGACTTCGATCAAAGTATGTAATTTCGATGGAGTTGAAATCGAGGTGCGTTTCCGGTAGACGATTCCCACGTATTTTTAATACTTATAAATCTGTGCTCTGATAAATAAGTAGATTGTGGATTTTTCTGCATTTGCGGGAAATTTGAAAAGATATAGTGTTTTAGATGGTACATAAAACAGTTCTTTTCGGTAGTTCTGATTCTTTTAATTCCACTTCAAAAAAGTAGGAATTCCCATAAAAATTCGTGGTCTATTAAATACTTTGTCATTCGAAGTAACATTTATAAGATCAACTAAATACAAGCATCAATCAAATTTCGATTATTTTAACGTTTATTATTGCAAAATAAAGTTCGAATTATTACGATTAAAATTGTTTCGAGATTCTAAGAAAAATACTATTGATATTTTTAACGTTTGTTTCTTTCCCAAATTCTTACAAAACATTGAATCACACAAATCCTCCTGACATAAATCATTGTTTCGATTTGAACAAAACTTGAAATGAAAATTCCTTGAACATAATACGATACAATAAATGACAATAACCAACGCTTGTCAGAGAAGATTGAGAAGATAATTACAACTTAAACAAAATAAAATAAAATAAAATTTCGCGCAACTTCTTCCGAATCTTCTTTCAAGCATTACAATAGTTACTCAAATTTCCCAACTCAAATTCTAACCTAATTCATTGCAGATACTTTCGTTGACATACTCGATTCGAGCTGGAAATGAAATGGAGCAAAAAGAAGAAGAAGAAGAAGAAGGAGAAGAAAAAAAACAGGAGGAACATTAACATTAAGAATCGAGGCAAATACCGAAATCTCGTTGAGTCGTAAAGATGTCGGGTGCTTAGAGACGGCATATGCCGCGCCGTTTCCGGCGTTCTCTCGCAAAGCATCCCGGCGGTTTACTGGGATAGAGTGTGGAGGAGACTGCCTCGAAAGATCCTCGCTGGATTCGTCGAACTCGCATATTTCCCGATCCTCTTTGCTTTTGCCCCGCGTCGCCTTCTCCCCTTGGCCCGTTCCTCTTACCAATCTCTGCATGCAGCCACAATCGTTGCGTTTCTACTTCCATTTCTTATTACACGGCGTAGCAGGAAAAAAGTGGACGATATTTGTTAAAATAGTTTTTTAACTTCCCGTAAAAATGTGACAACGTAGTATCGTATAATATTTGTAATAACTATTGGGTTGTAGATTTTCACGTATATTTTTCGGCGAATTCACGAATCGAAAATTATACAGAAAATGACAACCAAAATGCTTCCTGAGATGATTTTTTTTTATATAACGAGTAATTTTTTTTCAAAATTAATCGGGAATTCTAATATGATTCAACTCGAGAATTTTCTACCAATATTTTACTGTATAAATTTTCAAGATCGATCGAAAATTTTAATATGGTATAATACTGTATATTCTATTGCTTGAAATTTTCAAAATCAGTCAGGAATTCTAGTACAATAAAATCGAGAATTTCCTACCAAGGTTTTATTGTAGAAATTTCCAAAGGAGAGGATTCTAATATGATACAACACCGTAAAATCGAAAATATTCTATTACTTGAATTTTCAAAATCAATGAGAAATTGGAAACACACGGCGAAGAATTTGTCCACGATGATTTTATTACACAGATTGAACTTTCGAAATCAATTAGGAATTCCAATACAATACAATTCGTGTACGAATTTCCAAGATCGATCGCGAATTCCAACAATTCCAATGCAACGTCCAATGTCCAATCAAGGATATTAAAACGAAATAACGGAACGCACAGCGGTCGATTAGCATTATGAAAAAACGGGAAGATTGCTCATACATTTTTCATCGGGCAAGAACAATAACAGACAGCCGGACATCCGCGATGCATATGTAAAACTCGCCCCGCGAAACATGCATATGCGGGAACAGGCATCAGGACAAACTGGAAACGCGAGACCTATAGTCAACCCACTGCAGGGATCGTCGGTCAGCGAAGAAGCGAACTGAGAGCAGCGAGATACGAGTTCAACCAGCTAGCAAAAGCGCGGTGGAAGGTTTAGTCGTAGTCAGATGTGTGAAATATGCAACAGACTGTGCCAAGATCCCTCAGACTATCATAGAAAATTATAGGACACGACGTTCAAGTAGCTTACAGCACCAGGTGCTTGACAGTAGCTTACAGCGCCTGAACAATATCGTTGGAAAATATTCAAGGACTCTTTTAATTCTCTACGTAATGATAATTTAATTTGTAAAACAAATTAATTTTAATATTATATATTATTGTATATATTATATTAAATATAATATATATTAATTTTAATATTATATATTATTATTATATATTATATTAAATATTATATATATTAATTTTAATATTATATATTATTGTATATATTATATTAAATATTATATATATTAATTTTTTTAATTATATATTATAATATTATAATATTATATATATTAATTTTAATATTAATAATAATTTAATAAATTAAATTTGTGAAATTAATAATAATTTTATCGTTTACAATGTTAGCTCTGACACTGTATAGTCTTAGTGTATTTAATTTAGATTGATTAATAATAATTTCATCATTTTGCAATTTTGATACTGTATATAGTCTTAGTTCTCTATAAAGGAACATTACGATTATAGACCTTTGAAAGTGGACTCTAATAAGTTAAAATGGTTTGTAAATAAATGAATAATAATACTTGAGATTTCTCTTCGTTCTCAACGAATGAGATCTCAAATTTCGAATTCAATAACGATCTGAGATGTCATTATTAATGATCTTTAATAATTGATTACAGTTCAATCTCCCCGAGACTTTCCGTTTGATTAGGAATCGTAGATTTTTATGGAAAGTTTGGAATAAATGTACGTGCAATAATATACAAAATATCTTGCAGACATATTATATATGGCAAATTCGAAGTTCTCCGGCGACTTGAAACCAATCAGGCTGCCCAAATACCCCTACATGTTCCAAATATTCCCACGTGCGGCATATTTCCGAATCTCGAAACCCCGAACATCCGAGTACCGATTTTTTTGTTCTTATTACGTTTAAGAAAGTTGAAAATATAATAAAAAAATCTAACTAAAAAATATAATAAAATATAATAAATATAATAAATATAAAATATAATAAAATATAATAAATATAATAAATGCAAAATATAATAAAATATAATAAATATAATAAATGCAAAATATAATAAAATATAATAACTGTAATAAATATAAACTACAATGAAAATATCAAAATATTCAAAAATCTAATGCGAAAATTTGCCTCGAAACGAAGGGGAAACACGTCGACACAAATTCGATTCAGAGTTTTTTCGTTTCTTTTTCCAATAAAATCGAAGAAGTTGGAAAAAACGCTACGAACGACAAGGGCAATCGACACGAATAATTCTCTGGTTATTTCAGACGGTGTTTCGTCAAGCGGTGAAATTCGATCGCGACAAACGCAACATACAGAAGCATCGATGAGTTTTAATCGGACAAGATCAAAAGAATCAAAAGAATCGCAATCAAATCGTTATACGATTTTCTGCTCCGCGTACGGGGGAAACAATCGCGCAACCACGGCGCGTACCATGAAAAGGTACCATGAATCGTTTGACGAATTCGTTTGTTTTCGCGACGTAGCCCTCCCCTCTCTCGGTGATGCGGGCTCTGACAACGAGAAGAGTGCACGGACGCGGGAAATCGCTGTTGTTCAGCGGCTCGGTTCATAATTCAAACGGGGGTTAACTCTCTGCCAGACTAGAATTTCGTTCACTCACGACGGAGCACACGTTTTCGTTGATTTTAACTGCTTTCGTAGTTACTAGTCTATTCTGGCTGATACAGAATTAATAATTGTTGCAAATAAAAATTAATAATTGTCGTACACAATCTAATGATTTTCCAAATAAGATCATTTTTAAGTTATATCATGTTGTAGATATGTTAAATTTAGGAAACGAAGGTTTTTTTAAATTTTGGCTTTTTCAAACGAGCAATTTCTTTTTGAGTTGTCGACGAATTTTTAATAAACAGGTAAGTTTAACTAATTATACAAATTCCATAATTATTATAGAATTTGTTACAATAAATAATTACTATAATATTGTAATAAATAATCACTATAATATATTACAGTAAACAGTTATTATAGAATTAGATACAATAAATAAATTTATCAGCAACACGAAACAAAACATTCAAAACATACCTAGTTATAATATTTATTAAAAAAAACAAACTTTCAAGAGTTCCACTTTGACTATTTTTCAAAGAATCCACACAGTTAAATTATTACACTTAATTTCAATCGATGAACTTTACCTCGGAATATTTTCTCGCATATTAAACAAACTTTAAACAAATAATTCAAGTGTTACTATTACAGGCAAGAATACGATTTAACACGAGTATTCTACACGGTTTTTAATTCCAGTTCCTTCTATTTGATCAAGTTCACCGAGGCAATTGCAAAAAATGATAATTACAAGTATCTGTAGGGGGGAGGGGGGGAAAAAAGACTCACGTCCCTCTGCTACCCCGAAGACAATGAATTCAATTGTCTCGAGAATGTTTCCGTCTTAAACGAGCCGTAGATTTACACCGCTTGCCCGTCCACTCGCCTCCCCATTCTCCTTCCAGCGAGTCTCTCGTGTCTTCGAGCCGTGACAGTGATAAACCTGGCGTGTCACTTCTCTCAATATCGCTTAAGCAAAACACCGTTTCTTCTTTCGTTTTGCGAAACGCGTAACCTCGAGATGCTTGGTTTCGCGCGAGGTCACGAATGTTTTCCTAATTACTTACGTTTCGTTCTGTAGGTAATTAGAGAAAAGGGAAAGAAATATTTAAATGTCGACATTAAATTTTTCAATGATCCAAGAATCACTCCTGGTTAAATTACAATTAGCACGACGAGCTAAACTAGCTGGCCGAACTGAAATCGAAATCGAACAGCAGAACGTTGAACATAAGTGACGAGAAATGAAAAAACTATCTGCAGTACAAATGTCTGTAACTGACGTGACAAAAATATACACAAATAATTTCCTGGTTTTCGTTTTCCTCGTTTTCGTCTGAAGGGATGAAGTATCGTGTAACTCGAACGGGCAACTCCGAAACTATTTTGTGTTTCGGAACGCGAAACGCGACTGAACGAGAAGTAAGTGAAATAAGAGTGAAATAAGGGAAACGGAACGTGGAATGCAAGAGTTGCGGGGGGAAAGGGGGAACGAGGCTACGAAAACTCGCTAAGTAATTACAGTTGGATGACTTCCCGCGAGAATTCTTGACCTGAACGAACGAACGAACGAACGTCTTTCGCCTATACAACTTTCCCCGATTATTAATTCCCCCTCGCCGACCGGCGGTGTTCGATCGCGGAGATAGATATGCAAATTTGGACGCGCAGACGACGCTGGTATTCTCAAACCGTAGTAATTTACGCGAGATTTACGTTCCAACAGGATTTTAATTACTTCCAGTATTATTGATAATTAATTCGTCACCGGTTGATCGATCGATTCGATTAATTTGAAAATTATTAACAATATCGCGCAATTTTGCACCAATTTTATAATAATTCGTATAGTCCAATCACGGCGTAATAACTGATGAATTATTGGAAATGTTATTAGAATTGGAAATTATCGGTGCTAATCGTCAACCGGGTGCGTAATTACGTTTATATGTACGCGTCGAACTTTCAAGTCTCTCCTTTAAATTTATTTAAAACGATGATAAATTGATAGAGACGTTATTTCGTCATGATGATACAATTTAACGTTTACAATTAGTAGAAAATTATATAATTCGTGTAATACGATAGTATCGAAAGTTATATACATTTTTTTAATAAAATGACAATTTTTTAAATTTAATTTTACTTCTAAGATCTATACAACGACTTTCCTAGCAATTTGCAGTGTGTCAATTTCATTATATCTAACAAAATATTAAATATTCCTAATAAAATTAGCTATTTCTGTCAATTTTATTATTTCTAACAAAGTATTAAATATTTCTAATAAAATTAATTATTTCTAATAAAATGTTACTTATAACAATATAACAATATTTCAAATAGAAAGAAAATTATTTCTAACAAAATATTACCTGCAACAATGTTACATAACACTTCAATTAAAAAGAAAATGTAAAGGCAGTTTTACCACGTACGGCCACTCAACGTTCGCAAAGATGTAATTATAACGATGTGTACGTATTTCCGCAGATCCTCATTAAGTGGACAAACCGATACTACGAAATTATTGTCCAAACTGAGTCTACGCCTCTGATAGAAAGTGAACATATTTGCCTACGTATTTGCGAGGTATTGGTATAGACTACAGTCTAGGTTTGCCATTGCATCCGCAAGGCAAACGGAATAAGCTTCCAAAGGAAAGGCGAAAGAGTAAATCAAACAAGCCGCGTGAGACCACGCTGCTCTTAAATTGCGAATGGAATTCGTATCACGAACCAACATTTATATACTACTTTATTACATCATAATATAATAACGAATATAATATTCAATATTGTAATTACATGTTATAATATAATATAATAATTATAATAACATAATATAATATAATATAATTATAATAATATGATATAATATAATATAATAATTATAATAATATGATATAATATAATATAATAATTATAATAATATGATATAATATAATATAATAATTATAATAATATAATATAATAAATACAATATTCACCGCGTTAACAATTTACGACACACTGAGGTCGACATATAAAAATGTAATGTAAATGGAATTCGCGATGTTTTATTTTATTTTGCGTTTCACGCTCCCTGAGAGTGAAATAAGCTGAAAATTGCAAGATTGAGTAATTTCCTACTGAAAGGGGGCTTGCAAACTTAACCTCTTACAGCAATTTGTTATTAGATTGGAATAACGTGTTTCGCAATGTAATAATAATGTAGTTAAAGTAAATTAGATCGAAGATACTAAACGATTTAATCGAATCGATTTCGAGAAATCAGCCTCGATTTCATGAAAATTTTCCCAAGAAAAACGTATGCACAATGTCGAGAAATACGTGTATATACAATTCATTGATAACTGAATTAATTAAAAGTATATAATTCCTCTCCGAATTAAAAGTAAATATATCATATTATTGATAATATCTGTTGAAATATGTATTCAATCACTGTATCACGCATTATTGAAACTTTCTAATGAATGAGAGTTGGATTATTGTCTGTCAAGCGGTCTATAAACTGAAAAAAAGTCCTCCAATTTCGTAGATTGGACGTGTTCCAATTTATGGTTAATCTGATATCGACAAACCGTACCTTTTCTGTTTAAAATATCAGCTTTCTATTTCGATTTCGATCTCTCTCTCTCTCTCTCTCTCTCTCACTCTTGCTCGCTCGCTCACGCAATTAATCGAGAGACAGAGCTTATATTTGTTGTAAATTCGTCGCATTCTACTTTGAGAAATAGAGATATGTATTTGTGTGATACTCTCGCGTTTATTTACACGAATTTACTCGGTTAATTGGATGTCGTGCTTTCAATACGCATTTTTATGAAAGAACGCGCTCTCTATAGGGTTTTCTCAAGTGTTAAGTATAAGCCAATGTAAAAGTTATTTGCATTTTTCCTTGATGAAATCGTTTTTTTTTTTTCCTTTTTCTCGAGTGCTCACCCTCTCGCGACAGATTAAATATCGAGCAACCGAGTGACGGAAAGAACGAAACGCAAATGAAAACATTCTGCGGTTTTTCTCCTTCTTTATGACGAACGGCTGGAAATTGCGTCAAAGGAACCGCGATGAAATGACGTCTTGAGAATGAACGTTTAACTAGTTTGTATATATTTGTTGTCATTCCGTACGGTTCCACGAATGAAATGACAATTCGTAAATATTAAAAGGAAACAGTTAACACTGACAAGAAGAAAATGTGAAATTTTCGCCCAAGAGTTTGAAGTGGTTTGAAGTTCATTAAAATCTCTCAAGAAGTTCGTGGCCATGGATCGTGAAAATTTCTATGAGAATGCAGAAATTGAATATACGCGTATTTTCAGAATTCTTTTCTGTAATTTCTTTGAAAAAAATATATAGCATGGAATTGCATTGAAAAATTATACAAAACTGTAACTGCGTTATACTTTTACGAATGATATATTATTGCACGAGTACAATAATGTTCATATTTATCAGTCGAATGTACAAATTCGTTGGAAATAATAATAAAACCCAAGCTTTTATTTCGTTCTTTCCTTTCTATTTTTGTTTCTTTCTTTTTTTTTGTTGAGAGTAGAGAAGTAGTTTAACCTACACCGTGGATGTAAACCTTTGTTACCAGTGTTCCAGGACAATGCATCAAGATTTTATCTCCGGACACACGGCCCGGGGCTAACAGCGAACGATGAAGATTTAGTAGTGACGAGAGTTGCTTCCCAAGTGTCCTGCATTATCTCTCAAAAGGTTGCAATTATTTCGGGAATTTGGAATTCATTCAACGGGCGTCTCCGTCTCAACATTCTCAGCACTTCCGGGATTGCGTACACTTTTTTCTACGTTTGCAACTGCTCTTTCGCTCCCTTCGAATTACATTACACGTGGGTGATTCTAATCACACATTATAAATTAATTGAGACTCGCTGTGTCGTTTCTTCGAAACGAAACGAAGTAAAAATAAATGGACAGACAATTCAATTGGTAATTACGCGTAATTATAAATAGCGGAGTCAATTGCACAATTTTTCTGGTCTCCGAAAACTAATAAATCACTAAAAAATAATTCTGAACGAACCAAAGTAGGACAGAAAGTGTAGTCAAAAAAAAAAAAAAAAAAATCAATTAGGAAATAAAACAATCTCCACTCCAATCTTCACTCTTAGAGTGAACAATTTCCACGCACGAAAGAGAGAGAGAGAGAGAGAGAGAAAGAGAGCTAGACGAGAATGAAAATCGAAACAGATTTGGTCGCGATGGAAATAGAGCGAGAGACAGAGAGACGCGTGGACGACGTCGTAAAGTCGAGAGTTAGCGAGCAGCCACCCCTTATGAGGCAGGTTCTACCAGGGCTGAAGTTTTGCGGCGGAGCAAATCGGCGGGAGGGGGAGGGAGAAAAAATAGGAGCCGCAGCCACGCAAAGATGGCAGATTGCCCCGCAGGGATGGAGGAAGTCGGGGGTGTAACAGTGGCTGGTGATTCAATAAAGCAGATAACATATAGAGAACAAGGCTGTGGAAACCGGTTTGCTCAGCTGACTTTCCTGTTGGAACTTTTCCAGGGAATCTGCGGGGAACAGGCTGCCTTAAGTCATCTTCCCTTACGCAGCGCGAGTAACTTGCTGTCGTGGGCCGATATTGCTGGAACGCGTCGCGCCGCGTCGTGACAACGGGGATAAGATTCGAGACTTGGGGAGGGAAGAGAGGAAAAAGTTTCGTTAACGCGACGATGTAGACGATGTTGACGACCGTTCATGCCCGTGATTCTCATTTCACTTCGCCTCCTATCATCCTCTTCATTGGCTGTTCGTAATTGATCGTGACTCACACTGAATAACATATCGCGCGATTTGCAATTGTTGCGAATATTTCGATCAATTTTATTTTCAACGTTCGCCGATTGACTTTGACTTCCATGTATAATTTCTTCTACAATAAAAATTGTCGACTGTCGGTCAGCCTGTTTTTTCGTTTATTAACATTTATTTACTGTCGTCATTTCAGTAAACGTTCCAAAGTGTTTGCTGAGTCGGTGAGTTTAACCGTTTGCCCTGGCAACTGACTGCGGACCATAACGAGTGACCAAACCGTACACGATAATTCGTTTCTTTCTTTTTGTACTCGTCGGTATGACATTATTGGATAAAAAGTAGTAAATTTATTATTTGTTGTTGCCTGGGTTATACTTAGATATACTTTGACGTATAAGGTATATCGTATAACGTATAATAACGTCAAACTGAAGAAATATTACAATTTTGGGACAAAAAAGTTCTCGACGTGCGTGGATCAAGTTTAGGACAGATGCGTTGCACAATAATATCACGCATCGTGTAAAATATTTTGCAAATCGTTTGACATTAGACATTAATTGCAACTATCTTTATCATTTGTACTCTTTTGTCAATTAGATTACACGATGCGACTCGATGTTAATTTCAATATCAAATTCTAAATTCAATTTCTTCACAGATAAAATATTATTAACTTTCAAGTGACGTTTGTTAATTCTCATTTGTTGAAGCTTTCGTCTGAAATACTCATTATAGAACAGCTCAGGGTAGAAACGAGGCACCGATAAGGTGTTTCTTCCCCATAAAATCCGGCTGGGGCTCGCATTCAACTCACCCCTTCCTGAATTCCCCTTTTTCTCACTACATTGCTCGACTTCGCTCCTTTTCAACTGGATGACGCGTAAATCAAAGAGCCAATGAAACTGAAACCAGTAAAAAAGTGTCTTATATAGACGAGCCCCATCTCCCCACACCGTCCTTTCCTTTCGTGTATTACCGCGGCTCGATCGGTAAGATTATCGAGCAGGATTCAATTCGGTGGCTGGTGCAGTGGCCACCCCACTCGAAATCTCTCTTCATAGAGTACCACCACCGCTCCGTGATCCTTCTACTATCGATGTTCGATACCCTTATCGATGCTTAGCGGATTCTAGCTGTTTATCGTGAGAGATAGTGCTTTGTCGTTGATCAATTCTTTTTTTCCTTCACAGGGTGGATTTATGGAACGCACATACTTGAAAATCTCGCTCCGAGGCTTTGATGAATTTTTATTTTCAACGTTTAAAAATTCGGAATAAAATTGTCGACTCTAGCCGAAGGTTTTTCTGCTAGTTGAGATTAACAAAATTTAGGGTAGCTACCATTTCCAGGTCACTGGAATTTAAGACTATTGAAACTTTAAATCTCAAAGTTACGTACTAATCTCGAATTTAGTAATTTCAAAAGTTTTAAAATTCATAGAAATTAAATTTAGAATCTTACAATTTAAAAATTTTTAAATTTTCTAGAACCTCAGGTAATTCTAAATTTTAGTAATCCAAACGTTTAGTAATCCTACACTTGATAATCTAAAATTTTAGTAACCCTAAATTCCAGTAATTTTAGAATTCAAGATATTCCGGAAGTTTAGCGATTCTCAACGCCGAGTCCTCAATTTTTATTAGCCTGAAGTAAAAAAATTTCGAACAATTGCACGTGATTCAAGTCCAACCAAAAGAAGACAGTTATTTAAATTGTAGGAAATATATTTCATTGACAACGTTCTCCATTCTATCAGAAATTAAACGTCCACTAGTGGGATTCGTCTGTTAATTCGTCGAAACAGGTACGCCGCCAACGGGACCAAGAATCAAGGAGTATGTTGCTGGCCGCGCACGCTTATCTGTACGTACGTAGGAGTCCCAGATCACGTAGGCGCGAGCGATAGCTCAAAACGAATTGCCGGAACAGTGCGGTGTGTGTGTGCGTGTGTGTGATTTTTGGTAGAACAACGGTTAGAACATCCGGGGATTGGCCGACATACCTGATCATGAATCAAGCGATGTAGGGTAAGCCTACTGCCGATCGAGCATTCTGATACTACATAACGCAATATGCCTCCCGTTCTGCTACACATACTAATCCCTCGAAACGGACCGATTCACTCTATCTGGCACGGATGTTTCCTGTCTGCTATATCATTCTCCCTGTTGTGATTCTCTCTGTGTGCAACTTGTATCTCATTCTCTCCTGGCTCTACTCGGTTCCCTTTGCTTCTTCAGCCTTGTTGGGCATGGAAAAGTAGATTGCATCGTTTCGATACTCTTCAAATATTTTATATTATTATTATATTATTGTATATGTTTTTTAATATAATTCTTTGTATTATTATTAATTTTGTATATTATTGTATATATTCTTTTTATATAACTTTTTTGTATTATTATTATATTATTGTATATATTTTTTAATATAATTTTTTGTATTATTATTATATTATTGTATATAATTTTTTGTTATTGTTATATTATTGTATATAATTTTTTGTATTATTATTATTATATTGTATATATGTGATACTTGTCGACGTACTTGATATTTATTATCAGAATAAATATAGTATCAGAAAGTACACACTCTCGTTTCGTCTGCGGAGAAGGTATCATTTCTGTGAACACTCTTTCAATATTGTACATAACATTTAGAAACGACAGAATTTAGTATTATAAGGTTTTGTAGGATTTTAGTCCGAGTACTGTGATTGCCAAGGAAATGTTTCGAGTAAAGTATTTCCCACAAATTTTCTAGAAATTGTGATTTTAATTTTCTATAATTTCTACATGTTATCGGATCTTAAATCGTATTAAAATATCGTTGAAATATTATCGTAAAGTTTCAAACGATTAAATCAATAGTTTGGAATCTTAGAATCGCAGAATTAGATTGTTCGTGAAATTAGAAAAATACTGAGACACCGATCAAGATCGTTCGTACTCGTTAACGATTAAAACATTTATCACAACGTTAAAATTAGTATATTATTATATTGTCAAAACTATTGTATTTATTGTAGTTAAAAATATATCACTGTAGCAATATATCAAAGTTCAACAACCCCAAAGTTTTCGCTCATCGAGTTTTAATTTATTTCGTCAATTATTTCACCGAGGAATTGTTATTAAATTGTTATTAAATTTCCCGATTGTTTTTTCACTCGATTACGTCAAGCATTTGAGTACAAGCGACTAATAAAATTCATTTAAATGCGAGAGAACGAAATGATAAAAACGGGCTGTTTCGAATTCTCTCATTCGAGGGAGGGAAGGGGATCGTAGCATGTAGAAGAAAGGTATTCGCGTTTCGTTCGAAGATCAAATGCTAAAATTAAAACTCATCTATGCGTGAATCGGCCTGGCTCAACGCGATCGATAGAGATTTAATTAAAACGCAGTCATTCGGTGTTTACCACGCTCGGACCACAGCGAGAAACGAACGAATACACCTTCATAACGGGCTTGCTCGGGCGTAACGATATGCAGACCGATATTTCCATCCATTAGTACGAATAAAAATAGAAATGTTACATCGACTCGATCGATGTTGTGCGCGTGTTCCCGACTATCCACTCGTAATTGTGTTTGATTTTGTTTACCTCGAAAAGCAGCTCGATCACGGAGAATAAAAGAAGAAAAAGATCACGTTCTGGTCTAACAATAAGAGACGTAACAAATTTTGTTAAAATAATGCTTTTCAATAGGTGGTAACATGAGAAAATATTTTCTCAATTTTTCTGACCATTCATAAGGTTGAAACTGTATGACACTGCTGATTGAAATGTGAAAAAAATGAAGATTGACTGTATTTGTATTTTATGAAATATAATTCGTATTTCTGCGAATATGCGTATTTCAAAATCAAATTCTATTAAATATGACAAAGAGCACTGTGTTACATTGACATTTTTGACATTCTTGATGATACATTAATAATTTGGATATTTTCTATATTTTTCGATGATTTTAGATGGACGAAAATCCATTCATTTGAAAATACTCTTTGCTTTTTAGACAAACTGAATATTTTCATATATTTCATATATTTCATATATTTCATATATTTCATATATTTCATATATTTCATGTATTTCTGCAAACAAGAAATAATATTGTAACGCTAAGTTTTATGAATGAGCCATAAGCGTGAATTAAATCGAGAAACATTAAATACAACATAAAATTGATCCTTTAAATACTTTTGGACCTAATATCTCGTAATTTCTACCTACATTTACTGATTCGTACTACACTTGACCAATAAATACACAATTGCAAAATCTTTTTTATCACGTTATCAACGCGAAGTTTCAAAATATTTCGCGTAACGTGCATCATAAATATCTCTAATAATGAAAACACATTTCTCCGAATGTACGAATATTTTCATGTCGCCGTGAGTTTCACCGAATTTTGAATATAATTGCCCGAAATCATCTCGACGCTATGGCTAGTTAAAGACCGAGCATAGAACAAAACATTCCGCAGCAGGCTGTGTGCCATAGCAACGAAAAGAATAAATGCAAATATTTTTCAAGCACACGGACACGGTTCGAACGAACGAATATCGCGCGGTTTGATTTTGCGGCGTCTCTACTCGCTTGTTAGCGGTTGCTGTAAACACGAGGGAACGATAACGCGCCGATCATCTCGCCCCCACGCACACGCATCGAACTATCGATTCCTACGCAGTCAAGTACCAAGCGATCACTCCGCGCCAAATTCGCGGCAATTGTTTCGGAACAGGCAGTTTAATATGTATCGTTGACTGGCGGAATTAAATAATTGGCGGAAAAAATGGGTCACTCGTCCGACCTGAATGAATTCGATCGGACAGGCGGTCGGCTGAAACGCACGAAGTAGCACGAAGATTTTCGCGGCTGGCGGGCAAACGCGAAATAGTACGTAAACTCTGCACTAATGCATGAAGATATTGTACTTCCGGGCGCTGTTCTCCTATTCCAGGAGGAAAAATCAGTAGAATATCGTAAAATTAATACAAAACAAAAATTTCATTGAAAATATTCTAATAATATTATAATCTATATTTGATAAAAGGAATAATTTATAATTCATATTTTATATCCTAAGTCACACTGCGTATAGATAAAATTTATATGATACGTGCCACTGCGTATAGATATAATTTATATCCTACGACCCACTGCGTATAGATATAATTTTTATCCTACGACCCACTGCGTACAGATATAATTTTTATCCTACGACCCACTGCGTATAGATATAATTTTTATCNATACGACCCACGGCATATAGATATAATTTTTATACTAATTTTTATCCTACGTCCCACTGCGTATAGATATAATTTTTATCCTTAGAACCACTGCGTACAGATATAATTTTTATCATACGACCCACGGCGTATAGATATAATTATTAAACTAATTTTTATCCTACGTCCCACTGCGTATAGATATAATTTTTATCCTACGACCCACTGCGTATAGATATAATTTTTATCCCAATTTTTATCCTACGACACACTGCGTATAGATATAATTTCTATCCTACGACCCACTGCGTATAGATATAATTTCTATCCTACGACCCACTGCGTATGGATATAATTTTTATCATACGACGCACTGCGTATAGATATAATTTTTATCCTACGACCCACTGCGTATAGATATAATTTTTATCCTACGACCCACTGCGTGTAGATATAATTTTTATCCTACGACACACTGCGCATAGTTTAAATTTATATCCTAATCATTATCCTACGACCCACTGCGTAAAGATATAATTCTTATCCTACGACCCACTGCGTATAGATATAATTTTTATCCAATGACCCACTGCGTATAGATATAATTTTTATCCTACGACCCACTGCGTATAAATATAAATTTTATCCTAATTTTTACCCTACGACACACTGCGTATAGATATAATTTATATCCTACGACCCACTGCGTATAGATATAATTTTTATCCTGCGACCCACTGCGTATAGATATAATTTTTATCCTACTACCAACTGCGTATAAATATAATTTTTATCCTACGACCCAATGCGTACAGATATAATTTTTATCCTACGACCCACTGCGTATAGATATAATTTTTATCCTACGACCCACTGCGTTTACATATAATTTTTATCCTACGACACACTATGCACAGTTTAAATTTATATCCTAATCATTATCCTACGACCCACTGCGTATAGATATAATTCTTATCCTACGACCCACAGCGTATAGACATAATTTTTATCCTATGACCCACTGCGTATAGATATAATTTTTATCCCACGACCCACTGCGTATAGATATAATTTTTATCCTACGACCCACTGCGTATAGATATAATTTTTATCCAATGACCCACTGCGTATAGATATAATTTTTATCCTACGACCCACTGCGTATAGACATAGTTTAAATTTATATACTAATCATTATCCTACGACCCACTGCGTATAGATATAATTCTTATCCTACGACCCACTGCGTATAGATATAATTTTTATCCAATGACCCA
>NW_025109228.1:189001-191017 GCF_011392965.1 Frieseomelitta varia
TCCTACGACCCACTGCGTATAGATATAATTTTTATCCAATGACCCACTGCGTATAGATATAATTTTTATCCTACGACCCACAGCGTATAAATATAATTTTTGTCCTAATTTTTACCCTACGACACACTGCGTATAGATATAATTTATATCCTACGACCCACTGCGTATAGATATAATTTTTATCCTGCGACCCACTGCGTATAGATATAATTTTTATCCTACTACCAACTGCGTATAGATATAATTTTTATCCTACGACCCACTGCGTATAGATATAATTTTTATCCTACGACCCACTGCGTACAGATATAATTTTTATCCTACGACCCACTGCGTATAGATATAATTTTTATCCTACGACCCACTGCGTATCGATATAATTTTTATCCTACGACCCACTGCGTATAGATATAATTTTTATCCTACGACCCACTGGGTATAGATATAATTTTTATCCCACGACCCACTGCGTACAGATATAATTTTTATCCTACGACCTACTGCGTATAGATATAAATTTTATCCTACGACCCACTGCGTGTATATATAATTTTTATCCTAAGACACACTGCGTATAGTTTAAATTTATATCCTAATCTTTATCCTACGACCCACTGCGTATAGATATAATTCTTACCCTACGACCCACTGCGTATAGATATAATTTTTATCCTATGACCCAGTGGGTATAGATATAATTTTTGTCCTACGACCCACTGGGTATAGATATAATTTTTATCCTAATTTTTATACTACGACCCACTGCGTATAGATATAATTTTTATCCTACGACCCACTGCGTATAGATATAATTTTTATCCTACGGCCCACTGCGTATGGATATAATTTTCATCCTACTACCCACTGCTAATAGACATAATTTTTATCCTATGACCCACTGCGTATAGATATAATTTTTATCCTACGTCACACTGCGTATAGATATAATTTTTATCCTAATCTTTATCCTACGACACACTGCGTATAGATATAATTTTATACTACGACTCACTGCGTATAGATATAATTTTTATCCAAGGACCCACTGCGTATAGATATAATTTTTATCCTACGACCGACTGCGTATAGATATAATTTTTATCCTACGACCCACTGCGTATAGATATGATTTTTATCCTACGACACACTGCGTATAGATATAATTTTTATCCTAATTCTTATCCTACGACACACTGCGTATAGATATAATTTATATCTTACGACCCACTGCGTATAGATATAATTTTTATCCTACGACCCACTGCGTATAGATATAATTTTTATCCTACTACCAACAGCGTATAGATATAATTTTTACCTACGACCCACTGCGTATAGGTATAATTTTTATCCTACGAACCAATGCGTATAGATATAATTTTTATCCTACGACACACTGCGTACAGATATAATTTTTATCCTACGACCCACTGCATATAGATATATTTTTTATCCTAATTTTTATCCTACGACCCACTGCGTGTAGATATAATTTTTATCCTACGACCCACTGCGTATGGATATAATTTTTATCCTACGACCCACTGCGTATAGATATAATTTTTATCCTAATTTTTATCCTACGACGCACTGCGTATAGATATAATTTTTATACTACGACCCACTGCGTATAGATATAATTTTTATCCTAGGACCCACTGCGTATAGATATAATTTTTATCCTACGACCACTGCGTATGGATATAATTATTATCCTACGACCCACTGCGTATAGATATAATTTTTATCCTACGACCCACTGCGTATAGATATAATTCTATGCTACGACCCACTGCGTGTATATATAATTTTTATCCTACGAAACACTGCGTATAGTTTAAATTTATATCGTAATCTTTATCCTACGACCCACTGCGTACAGATATAATTTTTATCCTACGACCCACTGCGTATAGATATAAATTTTATCCTACGACCCACTGCGTATAGATATAATTTTTATCCTACGACCCACTGCGTATAGATATAATTTTTATCCTACGACCCACTGCGTAT
>NW_025109228.1:191457-193817 GCF_011392965.1 Frieseomelitta varia
CTACGACCCACTGCGTATCGATATAATTTTTATCCTACGACCCACTGCGTATAGATATAATTTTTATCCTACGACCCACTGCGTATAGACATACTTTTTATCCTACGACCCACTGCGTATAGATATAATTTTTATCCTACGACCCACTGTGTATACATATAATTTTTATCCTACGACCCACTGCGTATACATATAACTTTTATCCCAAGACCCACTGCGTATAGATATAATTTTTATCCTAATTTTTATCCTACGACACACTGCGTATAGATATAATTTAAATCCTACGACCCACTGCGAATATATATAATTTTTATCCTACGGCCCACTGCGTATAGATGTAATTTTTATCCTACTACCAACTGCGTAAAGATATAATTTTCATCCTACGACTCACTGCGTATTGATATAATTTTAATCCTACGACCCACTGCGAATAGATATAATTTTTATCATACGACCCACTGCGTATAGATATAATTTTTATCCTACGACCCACTGCGTATAGAAATAATTTTTATCCTACGACACACTGCGTATAGATATAATTTTTATCATAACACCCACGGCGTATAGATATAATTTTGATACTAATTTTTATCCTACGTCCCACTGCGTATAGATAAAATATTTATCCTTCGACCCACTGCGTATAGATATAATTTTTATCCTTATTTCTATCCTACGACCCACTGCGTATAGATATAATATTTATCATACGACACACTGCGTATAGATATAATATTTATCCTACGACCCACTGCGTATAGATATAATTTTTATGCTACGTCCCACTGCGTATAGATGTAATTTTTATCCTAATTTTTATCCTACGACACATGGCGTATAAATATAATTTATATCCTACGACCCACTGCGTATAGATATAATTTTTATCCTACTACCCACTGCGTATAGATATAATTTTTATTACACGACACACTGCGTATAGATATAATTTTTATCCTACGACCCACTGCGTATTGATATAATTTTTATCCTAGGACCCACTGCGAATAGATATAATTTTTATACTACTTCCAACTGCGTATAGATATAATTTTTATCCTACGACCCACTGCGTATAGATATAATTTTTATCCTACGGCCCACTGCGTATGGATNTATCCTACGACCCACTGCGTATAGATATAATTTTTATCCTACGACCCACTGCGTACAGATATAATTTTTATCCTACGACCCACTGCGTATTCATATAATTTTTATCCTACGGCCTACTGCGTATACATATAATTTTTAACCTACGTCCCACTACGTATAGATATAATTTTTATCATACGACCCACGGCGTATAGATATAATTTTCATACTAATTTTTATCCTACGTCCCACTGCGTATAGATATAATTTTTATCCTACGACCCACTGCGTATAGATATAATTTTTATCCTAATTTCTATCCTACGACCCACTGCGTATAGATATAATTTTTATCCTACGAGCCACTGGGTATAGATATAATTTATATCCTACGACCCACTGCGTATAGATATAATTTTTATCCTACGACCCACTGCGTATAGATGTAATGTTTATCCTACTACCAACTGCGTATAGATATAATTTTTATCCTACGACCCACTGCGTATTGATATAATTTTAATCCTACGACCCACTGCGTATAGATATAATTTTTATCCTACAACCCACTGCGTATAGATATAATTTTTATCGTACGACCCACTGCGTATACATATAATTTTTATCCTACGACCCACTGCGTATTGATATAATTTTTATCCTACGACCCACTGCATATACATATAATTTTTATCCTACGGCCCACTGCGTATACATATAATTTTTAACCTACGACCCACTGCGTATAGATATAATTTTTATCATACGACCCACGGCGTATAGATATAATTTTTATACTAGTTTTTATCCTACGTCCCACTGCGTATAGATATAATTTTTATCCTACGACCCACTGCGTATAGATATAATTTTTATCCTAATTTCTATCCTACGACCCACTGCGTATAGATATAATTTTTATCATACGACCCACTGCGTATAGATATAATTTTTATCCTACGACCCACTGCGTATAGATATAATTTTTATCCTACGACACACTGCGTTTACATATAATTTTTATCCCACGACCCACTGCGTATAGATATAATTTTCATCCAACGACCCACTGCGTATAGATATAATTTTTATCCTACGACCCACTGCGTATAGTTATAATTTTTATCCTACTACCAGCTGCGTATAGATATAATTTTTATCCTACGACCCACTGTGTATAGATATAATTTTTATCCTACGACCCACTGCGTATAGATATAATTTTTATCCTACGACCCACTGCGTATAGATATAAT
>NW_025109228.1:194325-235724 GCF_011392965.1 Frieseomelitta varia
GTATAGATATAATTTTTATCCTACGACCCACTGCGTATAGATATAATTTTTATCCTACGACCCACTGCGTATAGATATAATTTTTATCCTATGACCCACTGCGTATAGATATAATTTTTGTCCTACGACCCACTGCGTATAGATATAATTTTTATCCTAATTTTTATCCTACGACCCACTTCGTATAGATATAATTCTTATCCTACGACCCACTGCGTATAGATATAATTTTTATCCTATGACCCACTGCGTATAGATATAATTTTTATCCTACGACCCACTGCGTATCGATATAATTTTTATCCTACGACCCACTGCGTATAGATATAATTTTTATCCTAATTTTTATCCTACGACCCACTGCGTATAGATATAATTTTTATCCTACGACGCACTGCGTATAGATATAATATTTATCCTACGACCCACTGCGTATAGATATAATTTTTATCCTAATTTTTATCCTACGACCCACTGCGTATAGATATAATTCTTATCCTACGACCCACTGCGTATAGATATAATTTTTATGCTATGACCCACTGCGTATAGATATAATTTTTATCCTACGAACCTCTGCGTTTAGATATAATTTTTATCCTACGACACACTGCGTATAGATTAAATTTTTATCCTAATCTTTATCCTACGATCCACTGCGTATAGATATAATTCTTATCCTACGACCCACTGCGTATAGATATAATTTTTATCCTAATTTTTGTCCTACGACACACTGCGTATAGATATAATTTATATCCTACGACCCACTGCGTATAGATATAATTTTTATCCTACGACCCACTGGGTATAGATATAATTTTTATCCTACGACCCAGTGCGTATTGATATAATTTATATCCTACGTCCCACTGCGTATAAATATAATTTTTATCCTACGTCCCACTGCGTATAAATATAATTTTTATCCTACGACCCACTGAGTATGAATATAATTTATATTTCTTCGTCCCATTAATATATTTTATATAATCTCCAATCAAAGTTAAGTGTCTTGACTTTGTCAAACAAACGAGACGTCAAACAGGAGAAGAAATTGAATTTTCAGTGTGCTAATATTACATGAATTAGCAGACAGGTACATCGGACTTGAATGGCGTTGTTAAAAGTTTAATTTATTTTAATTGGAAGACAAAATTGGATTCTTGTAAATTTATAATATATCATGTAAATTAGTGTAAATATAGCCTCGAAGTGAATCACTTAATTTCGGTTTCCTGAGTTCAGGTTCCTGTCTGTTACGAATAATGTCAAATATATCCAACGCGAAGTTAAACATCCTGAATTTCAGTGTTCCGACGACTATTACGGATCAACACACACGAACGCTTAATTCTGAAATTGCCAACCTAACTGAATTTTATTCGAAATTCCTCTCTGGTGGAGGACGAATCTCCTTCCTGAGAAATTAAACACCCTAAATCGTAGGAATCCAGCGTGGATCACTTCGTACGTGTCTACAATTGTAGCCAGGAATTGTTTTATAAACTTGCAGCTCGAGAGATTCCGTTCCTCTGCCCAATTATACTGTTTCTAAGGAAGCTATAGACGTTGAAACCTCGCCATTTTACAACTGATACCGATCTGATACGATACGACACGATCGAGATTCAATCGCAACTAAACTACTATCCTTTTTCTACCCTCTTGCATCCAGTTTTACTCTCGTCTCTTCTTTATCTCCGAACTCCCGGCTTTCTCCCAGGTAACTCTCTCTATTTTCGACAGTTTCTCAGTTTCCCATCGACTTCTCCCTCCTTCCTTTTCTTTCCTTCCCCTTACTCGCGCGCAATTACCATGCAACTGCCATTCATGGAACCAACTCTACACAGTTCCGCTTCATTTCCCATCCCCCTCTAATGCTTCTCGCTCTCGCTCTTTTCTCATAATCAGTTAGTTCTCCTCGTCGTTTGCTGGTTTCGGAAGTTCGTCGAAGCCAGCTATCTCTGTTCAGAGGCTATCCACCTCGTCGTCGCACCGCGCTGGCATCGTTATAGTTGCCCGGGGTTCTAAATGGGCCGACGCATTACGCCGGCTTACCTATCATCGCTTCCCTACCTGCGATATCCAGGTCGGCCAGATACCACCACGCTGGAAAACGGTGGCTCGCTTCCGTTCGCGCGTCGATTCGAGTCGCTCCCCACGCAATTATCTCCACCGCTAATCCGCTGTCTCTTCTGGCCGTGGCTGTTTGAACGACCGTTTAACTCGGACCCGGAGTGGCCCATTGTCGGTAAGTGACTTTTCGGCGCAACCGGGACGCCTTTTCAACGACGTTCAGCAACGTTCCAAGGGCGGAGGGGGAGTTCATCGCTGCGCGATGTTCCGTGATCTCTTCAATTCTTGACGTCGTCGAAGATTTTCAATTTTCTGGTTTCTCAGATTCTATCTGACAATATATTGACAAAGATAACAGAATAATCTATTTTTCGTTAAGTTGTTACCGATCATATTCCATCTAATAATACTATTGCAACCGAGCGAGTGTAGATTGACGTTAAAATAAAACTCTTATTGTGGTTTTTACTGCAGTGAACTTTCGAAAGAAAAATCATTGTCATATCATATATCATATTCTAATATTATTAGAATTATTAGAATTGGTATTAAGATAATAAGTAATGTAATTAAATTATATTCTAATTAAAGTAATACAATGTAATTAAAATAATATTTAAAGTAATATGACATATCATATTCTAATATTATTAGTAATATTATTATCTAATATTATTAATTATTGGTATTAAAACAGAATTTTTATTGTGACTTTCACTATAGAATTACGAAGGAACAATTTTTCAATTGTGTTAATGTAAATAATCGAATAATTTCCTTTTAAGGTTTGCATAGATTACCATGGAAATTCAGTCTATAAAATTTATTGAGAAATGGTTAATCTAAAAGAAACTTCAACTTTAATTTCGTGAAACAGTTTTTCATAAATTTTGGAAAAAAGAAAACTGGACCATTTTTATTAGAAAAAGACAATGTAGTCTTAAACCTCGAGCCATTCATTATTGTTCCATTAATATTTTCTCCCGTTCTAATATTAATATCGTTTAAATTCACAAATTTTCGACCTAATTCCCCAACACTTTTTCACGCGGAGTAATGGAAAATGGGCCATTTTCGTTTAAAAAGAACAACGCAACGAACTTCGTGCCGTTTGTTCATCTTTCCTTCTGATTATTTACAACAACGTTCCACAACGATAACTGTGAGAATTGCTTGAATTCCTGAATTTTAAACTATTTCACTCTCGACGAAATACTTTTGCACAGAATTACAAAACAGCGGCAGAGATAATTCATTGTATTATACATCGGTGCAAAAGAAAACTGGAGCTTGTCCTCATTGATAAAGGAAAGAGAATGAGAAAAGAAAAAAAAAAAAGGAACAACGACGCAGTTAGAAAATGCAAACGGCGAACACGCGGTATATATCCTGTACCTTTAACTTTGACAAACGGCGCGGAACAACGCTGCTCTCAGTCGGCAATAACGATTTAATTATTAACACGAGGCAAGTCAGGAAGAATACCGATAGCGAAGGCAGCCGAGAGGATCGTCATGATGACAGTAGATTCCAACTAAACTCGAATAACGTCTCTCTCTCTCTCTCTCAATTCCCCTTTAGACGAAACTAGCAGGAGCAACACGAGAGACCACGAGAAACAGAGAAAGACAGAGAGAGAGAGAGAAGCCACAAGCAGAAGAAAGAGAGATTAAGTCAGACGCGGGACCCCGGCGACGCTTCGAAGTGTGTGCACAGATACAACACGAAGCAGCAAACTACATTATGATTTAATTAAAAGCGAAGCCCCCGGAACGTTGGAACGCGTCGGCCTCGTTTTGCATTTCTAAAGCCGGCCGAAACGTTCGCAAAACTGTCGACAAATTAGTCGAAAGCCGCGTCTCTCGCGGCCGGGATGGGAGGGTCCCATCGACCGCGATCCGCCCGGCCGATCTCAGCTTGATAAACTTCTCAATTATCAGAATTAATTAAATCTCTGTTGGCTCGGTGTTGCGCCAGTTTTGCGCGTCCCGTGGCAGTTCACGGCTGGACCAAACGAGTGGGGGCAGCGAAGTGTCGGAAGAAAACAAAAGTGACGGGAGAGCTCGCGAGAACAAAAAGGAATATTATACCAAAAATGTTTGTGGCCGTATGAGGCGAAGGAGGTTGCAGAGCTCTCGAACAATCAGGTGAAGTTCAATCGCAAGGATTTATTTCCACCGAGTATGTGTTGACCGAGGCGCAGAATTTGTATGGTTCGGATTTTTTTTCTTTTTTTTTTTTTGAAGCATCGCGAGATGAGTAGAATTTTTTATTTCTGTTGCTCAGTTGTTTATTCATTTCGTTCAACGCTTCCTCGTCGATGACATTTCTCTCGTTTTCACAGCTGAACTGTTAGGAGAGGAGAGGAACTTGCAAATTCTAAAACTGAGTATTTGCATGAACTTTGAACTCCAGACTTTGAGAATCTTATTTTTTTTAAATTATAGAAATTACTGAAATTTGTAATTTAATGAATATGATATTGAAATCTCAGACTATTAAATTTAGATCAGTTGCTAATGAAATTCAGTGAAACGAAAAGTATTCCCGAATCGAGTAATTGGACACTAAGTTGTTAAATCACTGATCAAACCTTCTCAAACCTATTCACTTCATTTTATCATCACGTATATTACTAACAGTTTTAAAATATTAAATTTAAATCGTTACTAATAAAACGAAAAGTTCCAAAATCAAGTAATTTGACACTGAATCGTCAGATCACTCGTCAAACCTGCTCAAATTTCAAACAACAAATCAATATTCATTTCATTTTACCGTCATGTATGTTACTAATAGTTTTAAAGTATTAACTTTAGATCGTTACTAATAAAATCAAAAGTTCAGAAATCAAATAATTTGGCACTGAATCATCAGATCACCGATCAAACCTCCTCAAACCTCAAACAACAAATCAATATTCATTTCATTTTACCATCACGTATATTACTAACAGTTTTAAAGTATTAAATTTAAATCGTTGCTAAAAACCAAAAGTCCGAACATCAAATAATTTGCCACTGAATCGTCAGATCACCGATCAAACCTCCTCAAACCTCAATCAATATTCATTTCATTTTACCATCACGTATATTACTAACAGTTTTAAAGTATTGAATTTAAATCGTTGGTAAAAACCAAAAGTCCGAACATCAAATAATTTGCCACTGAATCGTCAGATCACCGATCAAACATTCTCAAACCTCAGACAACAAATCAATATTCTATTATTTCATTTTACCGTCAGACAAAGTTGAGACACTCAAATGAAACACTCGAACAGGCGACTATGTGGCAAGTGTAATAATTAAAAAATCATGTTCACAGGCGGCAGGGGAAGGCGACCAACTTCCGGGTCTGAATTCGTTGGCCTGGACTCTGGTCGGTTTTTTGTCTGTCGTCGCTCCGTTTCCACTGGCTGGCTGGCGGTTAAATCGAGCATTTCACGAGCCTCGGCCAGTAGTAATGGAAAACGTATTACCGGAGCCTGTAAGTTCTGTCGGTAGGTACACAGGCGGCCAACATTATAACGTGGATGTGCAGGCTGTACTTAACGGCGAAACTCCCCGGGAACTGTAATTCTCGTTTGTACAGAGGAAAAAGTCGCGATGGGTGGAGGGAAAACGGTGGAAAAGCCTTCCTTCACGCTTAACGTATAATACCAGCCACTGAAACAGATAAACACGCCGGGATGTCTCGGTTTCATTTTATTAATATTCCACGTACAGACAACGAATTTTTATAATCGATTCTCTTAGAAAGTGTTGTGAAAGAATCGATTGCGAAAAATTATCTGAATTTTTATGGCCGATTCTCTTAGAGAACGTAGAAGTTCAAGAATTGATTGTGAAAAATTGTTAAAATTGTCGAAAATGCATCTTCTTCCATCAGGTTTATATACTGGAGTCAAACATCATTTGTTCGTGTCGTATTTCTGCAAGGAGGTATCTCTGTTGTAGTAAAAAATTCATCTTTGCATTCTCGGACCTACTACATTTAAAGAGATGTCTTACTCTTCTGTGTCATATTCTACTGCGAATAGACGGTAAGAATTTATTTTATTAATTGTACTTGAGAATTCTCTTTGCCACGATTAGATCTGCTACTCTCAAAAAATCGCAATATCGTGTTTCATTCTGTTCCGTCGTATTTCACTGCGAGTGACAGGAATTCATTTCATTTTCACTGCGAAAAGATAGAAATTCATTTCATTAATTGCAATCAAATATTTAACTTCTTTCTCACTGCGAATGATATATTTAAAATTTATTACCTACAATATAAACAATGTTAAATTTCTCGACACAAATAACCCAAATTATCGTAAATCTAATAGATTCACAATATAAACGTTTAATAAATGTACAATTTCTTTTTATAAATATAAAATGATGTACTTAAAAATTCTAGTGCTAACGGAAAGTGAGAATTTAAATTCATTAATTGCAATCGAAGGTTCATCTTCTTTTTCACCCAATATTTTCAAATTCAGCTGCAAGTGGAAAGTTTATTTAAAAATTTATTTCGTTAGTTGCGTTTCAGGATTTACCATTTACTATTTTCTTTTTTTTTTTTCGATTTATCATGCTTAAAAATCACAATCTCGTCTCTCATTCTTCTGAATTTGAATCTATTACATTTCAACTGCGTGTTTCGTTTTCCTAAGAGCTCTCCTTCAAACTCGCTACACCCTGTTCTACCGAGACGCTCAAATTAGACTAATTTTTCCTCCCGCCAGATTGTAGAATGCTTCATCTCGCGGAATTTCCACACTCTTCTCGATCTGCGTGACACTTGTCGAGCTGTCTGCCGATGAGTACCACATCACGTGCGCAAGCTAAATTCGTAAACAAGCGAGCTAACACGCCGCGTGGAAATACTTAGTTAAATCGAAGAGCAGAGCCCCGTAACGCGTGTATTTGTCGTTAAAAGCTCGGAGGGGAGCTTAATTTCAAGAAGATCCGGGAAGTGGCAAAACTTGCGAGCGAACGAGAGAGAGAGAGAGAGAGAGAGAGAGAGTTACGATGCTTTCAGCCTGGGGACAGAAAGTGGCGTGTGCTCGCGCACTTTCAGCCACTTTCCAACACGCGCCAGCGTGCCCGCCTTTCGCTCGCTGTAATTTTCGTCGAAGAGGAACTGCGTGCACGTGAAATCAAAGGTACGAGGTACGAGGTACGCGTGTTGTTTTGTTGACTTGTTCGGCTTTTACCGAAATAGAATCCGCAGCGTCGGAACGTCTTTTGGAAATATTCCTCGCCTCTGTAACACTCTTGTTACCAGTTGCAATATTTTCTGGAGGAGAGCAACGCGACTAACTATTTTCTTCAATTAAATTACGACGTTCTTCTATCAATTTTCAAAGTTAATTCTTAGAATGAGAGTAGAATTGTACCTGGAAACATGACGTTAACGTTAAATCGATCTCCATTTAATTTCTTTCTTCTCTGTCTGTTTAATTTCTTTTCGTTTTGAAAATGAAAACAGGTATTGAAACTAACGAAAATAAACCCTAATAAAGAAATTCTTATATCGATACAATGAAGCACGTTTTTCTTTGTTCTTGACATTTTGGCTTCGTCAGTTCCGTGGTATTAAAATTACACGAAAATCCGTGGATTCCCCTCGAGCTACAGCTTCGAGGAAGCTCAGTAGAAAAATGAATCGCGTGAAATTCGAATTCAGCAATTAAAGATCGGAGAAGCTACTCTCGCGAGACACTCTCGATACCATCTCTCTTCGGCGCGTTTCATCGTGTCCATTTCCCGCCGTGCGATTTAATTCGCTCTGCAGACTTTCATCGTTCAACATCGCCTGGGAATTAAAGCTATACGATTTAATAATTTATCACTCCTTTCCTCTCGTCGCGCGACGTCGTCTTAAGCGTACGTTCTCGCGTCCGATCCCTGCCTCCACGACACTCCGTAATCCATTTTAAATAATTAACCGCTCAGCCTCTTTCTCAGAAGCTCTGCTTAAGTCCGCACCTTTCTTCCTTCGTCTCAAACCGAGACGGGGGTGTTTAATCTCATCGATGTTACCCGCTTGGAAACCTTTTTTCTCTTGCAAGAGGCTTTCGCAGCGAATTGCAAATGAACAGAGAGCGTGAAAAGTGATTTTTTATCCGGACCACTCTGCCGACTTTTCGTGTCAGATATTTAAAATTTTCAATTTTTGTTAAATTATTGAAATATCAAATTTTTAATTTTTATTCAGATTACTGGAATATTTAATTTTTAACTTTTATTAAATTATTGAAATACTAAACTTCTAATTTTTATTAAGTTATTAAAATATAAAATATAAAATTTAAAATATAAAATATTAAATTTAAAATATAAAATGTAAAATTTTTAACTTTTATTGCAAATTTTCAGTGTCAAGTATTCAAAAATTTCAGTGTCATATACAGGATACAGTTCGCATTATAATATAACTTTACGAAATTTAGAGAAGGACCGTTTGAATTTCTAAAGAAGAAGAGTTTTATGAATTTGTGAAAGCTACGAATTTGTCTTTTTTAGAAACCGAGAGAAACAGGACGAGATGCAGAAGCAATTTGATCGAATCTAACTTGATTACCGCTTGGCTTCTGTGAGAGAGCTTGACACGTGGAAGAAGCATTAGTGACACGGATAGAACAAACGTCGTTTCACTATTACGATACATCTTACGCCTGATTCATCCTATACGTCAAGACGTTGACTGCCTCGCTTGACAGCGAACCGACAGTTCCCTCCCCCTCCCCCTATTCTCTCTATCCATCTTTTTTAATACCCTTTTCCATCTGCTGCCCTGACTGCTCTCGTCGTGCAAGAAACGTTGTTACCAAAAGACACACTTCCAGGGATATTTTAGTTGTTCGATCGACCGAAGGGGAACGATTCCACGTATATATTTTTGATATAAAAGAAAACCTATCGAGTTATAGCGTTGGATTCGACACTTATAGTTTTGACAAGATTTATTCTTGCATTACGATCGTGGTCAAGGATGATGTTACAGTGTCTTAAGTTTGTTTGGCTCTTCTCGGCACATTTTTTTATAAATGTATTTGTTTTTTTTAAAAGATTAAAGATTCGAACTACTGTAATTTGCATGCTGTGAATAAGTGTCTATTGCTGGCTCAGTGTTATATAATAATACTGATTGTGAGCCAATATTGTCAGGTTTGGTTGCACAAATAAAAGACTATTGCAACGAAAGTCAGAAAACAATATTGTAGTGTTGGATGCAGGAAGAACATTTATATTACACGAAGAACAATATAAGCAACAAACACTTACAACTAGAATATTGGTTACAGAGGTTTCGAGCATTTTACAAAATTCAAATATCAACGCTGGAACTACCAAAGTGATTGAAATGACCAATTTATCATATAATCTTCGTTAGATACTTTAGAGATGTAAAACAGTGTATTTCGAAAGATTTAAATGATCTTTCATAAAATGTATAAGCAAAAATTCACGTGTTTTTCTGTTTCTTTCACTTCAACGCCTTCGACAGAAATTTTTCTGTTTCAACCTCATCGGTAGCGTCAATAAGGTCTTTGCTAAAAATTCTAATTTTTTGCGAACTTCAGTTTCATCAATATCTACGCTAATTATCGTAACGAAAGAGCAGAAAAAAGAAAGCACTACATACCCCGTGATTAATCGCCCCAATCTGCATCCTCCAGTCCCGCATCGACGCGACGACTTTTACACACCCAAAACCAAAAATATCGTCGTCGTCTTGTCGACGTGTTTCAGAAGCGACGTCGAGTAAGAAAGTCGCGAGACACGTATGGCTCGCTGCCCAGCATCGAAGAACACTGAACGCGGTTATACGCAGAACAATATAGGGAGTTATACACGCAGAATAACAGAGGACGTGTACGGGCACGCGTACAGGTGAGAGCAAACAGAAGAAACCAAGCGGAAACAACCCTACAACCAATGGTTCGACCGTGACCCGACATGTGTTTACACCCGAAAGAGACTTTCCTATTCTCCGTAGAATAAATGCCAATCACTTCGTTCTTTTTCCCTTCGTCCAACGACTATCCAGCAACCAGTTCACGAAATTTTTCTTTGTTTTTCTTTCACGTATCGCTCATGCGTAATATCTAAATTAAATTTGTTTAAAAAAGACACTAGATATTAATAAATACGACAAACGATTTAATTTCTAAATGTATTAATTTTTTTATCCTACAAAAAGAAAAAATATAAATATATATATGGATCATTTACTTTCGAGATAATTAAATTATTAAAATAAATTAATTAACCCTGGTACAAAATAAATCTTATTTATTTCTTTTTCAATTCATTTTCATCACTTCAAACTATTAATAATATTATGAATTTTTAATTATTACTAAAATATATTTTTATTATAGAACTTTATTTAATTATATAAAATTAAAATTATATATATATATACTTATATAAATAAATTTATATATTTATTCGTGGGACGTAACGTATGCGGAAGTTTTTCTATGTTTGGCACGTTTGGAAAAAGAAAGAGAAAATTTTTATTTTTATTCGGTTCCTTTCCTCAAAATTCATGCAACGAATATGATAAATGTAGCAAATTTAGTTGATTAATGTATTTAATACATTAAGTTATTATATTTGTTATACGTTGATTAATACATTTAATATATATTTATTGTAATCAATATATTTAATAAATGTAACTTTAAATACTGCGAGCAGCAGAAAGCATAATTGAAAACAAATATCGTAATAAATAAATATATTAATTATTTTTAAATAAATACAATTGAACGGACATCGTTGCAAATTTCGCAATATCGCGTATCATTTACTCTGGACGAACGACGTAGAAAAACTTGTGCATTTGAGAGTCAGATTTGTACGTACGAGTAATTGTAATTATATTTACATTTATCCGTGAATATTCGTTTTTAATTCTACAATTTTTGATGTGTATTTATCAACGAAAGAAACTAGCGACTGAACAAACACGTGTAATTAATTTAAATAAAACAACACTATGAACTTTGACATTTACAAAATTTTGAACTGCACAAAATTGCATATTTGGGAATGAAATGGCTGAAGTAATAACGCTTTCTACAACCAAGATTCTCGAAAATGTGATTTTGTACAAAAATACATTCCGATATTTTATAATTAATAGCTCGTATCGACAGGTCGTTCTTTTCTTCCAAAATCAGCATTAATAATAGAACTAAAAATATAAACTAGTCAAAATGATCAATTTGTAATTTTCGTTATATATTTTATAGACGTATTTCTAAAAATTTAGATAACTTTTCGCAAAATAAAGACTCCTGTACATTGTGCGGCAAAAGTTTTTTTCCCCGCGTATCTTTTTTTAAAAGAAAAAACAAATTTTAAATTCGAAACATAACTTTTCCACTACGTTTTAAAAATATTTCTCTCAAACGTTGTACAAAAGAAACCATGTATTATACATAATAATAAAAAAAAAATTCACTCAGGAAGTGATTTTTGACCCACCCTGTGTTGTCACTCTACTTTTCTTTTAACTTCAATGCCTCCGATTCTACAAATTTTACGCCTTGCAGCCAACATTTCGTTTCGAGCGTTGAATTTACAACGCGCGTGCGAAAGAGAAAACTTTCGCCCAGACGTCTCGATGGGCGGAATAAATGGCGAAGTTTCTTCGTTCCGGTTTCTGTTTGGCCGCGTGTTGACGCGGAGTGGCGCACGTTTGACGGAATCTTGTCTGCTGCGGAGGGAAATCGGGTATAAACTCTGGTGAATCTCGGTAGGGAGCTCGGCGAGGAATGTTTGGCGAGCTACGAGAAAATCCGCCGCGCGAGATCGTAGGTTAAAGATACACGAGCAAATGTTGGAACAGTTGAGGAGCGGCGGAGGGGGGCGAGGAGGACATTTTGAAATTTACGGAAACCGTCTGGCGGCCGCTTGAAACGCTTTGAAATCGGGAGGGTGAATTCCGATACGCGCGTATCCGATTCCTGGACCCCTGGATCGCCTCTCGATCGCGTGTTTCTCTCGGCAAACGTTTATTTAAACATGCAGCTATGAATGTTTGAAGCTGTTTGCCGAGTAAAATTCGCGAAACTTCTAATTAAAATTAGATCTTTGATTGTCATTTATCGTTCGTTGTCTACAGGGAAACTCTGACGATCAAAAATTGTTTTCCGAGCAATCTCAATTAAAATACTTCGTCATATCATCTTAGATTAATTATTGGTCAATATTGACCAATTGCTTTAAATGAAACACAAGAGATTAAGCCTGTACAAGGAATGTACAACGTAGAGGTTGAGTCTCCATTCTCGAGAAGAGATTCTTCCAACGGGGAACTTCGAGAAGCTGTAACTCGCAACGAGGACTTGAATCTCCGGAAATTAATTTGCCAGGCCACGTTTATGTGACGTTCCTCCTTATCGCGATAACGAATAAACCGCGTTACGACTTTGACCTCGCCTCGTATAAAACGAGATTTCCTTCCTTCGCTCTCCGTTCGGGAACTCCTTTCGTCATTTTTTCCTTCTTTGCTCTTTGCAAAAGGAAAAAAACGTTCGCGAGAGAAATTGAAAAGAAAAGAGAAATCATAGAAAATTCGCCAGCAAAAATAAATTTCCAACTGTCGTATTTGCTTCGGATATTTCTCGCAAAAGCATAAACTTACCAATTTAACCTCTTGCGCTGGAATGACGTGCCACGCACGTCGAGAACTTTTTGTTCCAAAATTGTAATTGTTTTCTCAGTTTTTACGTATATTTAAGTATAACCCAGGCAAATAACAAATTTATTACTTTTTAGTAATTTTTATCCAGTAATATCGTACTGACGAGTTCAAGAAGAAAGAAACGAGTTACTGTATACGGTTCGGTCACTCGTTATGGTCCGCAAACCAGTTGCCAGCGCAAGGAGTTAAGCTTCTCGAAACTTCCAAAATTTTTTCCACGAAAAAAAAAAAAAAAAATAAACCGAATAAATAAATATCTCTCGACAGAAATTTTTGTACTTCTCTGACGTTCGAAAGACACTAAGAAGCTAGCTAATGAAATTTTGTGCATGTCGAGTTTGTAGTTTATTTAAAAAAATCCACGAAAGTATAAAAAAAGAAGTATATTTAAGTAAAAACAAAATAGGCAAAATAAATAATAAATTTATCAGTTCGCAGTAATTTCTATCCGGTGATATCGTACCGACGAGTTCCGAAAGAAAGCGACGAATTGTTGTGACACGGTTCGGTCACTCGTTATGGTCCGCAGTTAGCTGCCGGCGCAAGCGGTTGTTAAAATAAATTTCCAATTTATTTCGCGAATATGGGGAATCTGCCGAAATGAACGGCCATTTGAGAGAAAAGAGAACCTCGTTCTGCGGGAGAGGAAAGTTCTCGGAGGTCGGCTTAATTCGAAGAGGTACAATTTCCATTTGATAATTCAGACGAAAATTCCCCGCCAAATTCCCCCCTTTGCTTAATAATTCGAACGTGTTTCGGCTTATTTCCGTGGCGGAAATACCCCCATTGCCTCGCTACGTTTTATCTCGTTTCACTCGCGTGTCTTTTGTAAGTTTTCCTCAACGCGGCCCGAGCAGCACGCGCGGCCAGAGTCATCCTCGTGCCTCGCATTTTACCAAGCTCGTTTCAACAAGTTCCGCGCGCGAGACGAGAGTTTTCCTATTCTCCTTTTGCGCGCGCGAGCGCGGATTAGACGCGCGTCCGAAACCAACCTGGAATAAAGTTTCCGCGATTAATATTATTTTATCCACGCGACTCTCGAATTCCGCATGGGCGCGCGCGCGCACAAGCGGAATTTACATATTTTTCGAAGTATTCCCAGACGATCCTCTTTCAGCGCGTTTGAAAAAGAGCGGAAAGATTTTTGTTTAATCGTGTTGCATGTAATTAATAGTTCGCGCGTGTTTGAGAGAGAAAAAAAAAAAAAGAAGGAGAACTCGAGATCTCGTTTCAACAACGAGTTCGTTCGTTCTACGCTCGAGCTCTTGAATTTCAAGCGGATAAATATTTCTGGAGCTTTTAAAGCGCTATTCTCTCCCTCTCTCTCTCTCTCTTTCTCTTTTTCTCGCTTTGATTCCCATCGCATACATGTTTAAAGAAGGGAATTTCACATTTTGCTTAATCTGTGCGCTTTTCCCATGCGTAATCCCGTTACAAATGTATGGAACTTCGTGCGTGCTCAGGAAAAAAAAGGAAAAAAAAAAAAAAAGGAATTTGAAATATTTTTCGCGAGCGATGTTATCGCATTTTACGCGTATACCTTCGAATTTCAAGATATTTTTATGGCAAGCGCCAATTTCCCGTGGCACGTGCGCGAGTCTTTATGTCACTGTGCGCACGTTTCAAAAAGTAGTGAAAAATTTTGTTTAACCGCACGTGAGTTTCAACCTCGAATAAATCAAACCTTTCAAAGTTCTTCGCCAACGGCATTCTTCGCCAGTGGTAGCCGAACATTTCGCGTACGTTAAAAAGTAATTACACTCTCTGGAATTTTAGATAAACATTACTGAAATTCCACAAAGACTCTCCTCGTAGCTTCAAAGTTGTTTTTACGCTTCACTGTTGGTGAATTCTCTCTCTCTCTCTCTCTCTCTCTCTCTTTCTCGAGTAATAATAATAAATGGGGAAAAGAAATGGAGAAACTTTCTGCAGAAATTGTTACTAATTAACTAGATTCATCCAAGTTTCAACGCCGCCATTCTACGAACACGTGCAATAACCGTCAGATTTCCACAAAAATCGAAATTGAAAAGCTCTCCGTGTCACCGAGTGCGATTCTATTATACAAAAGTCCCGGTCTTCAATTTCCTAATCACCGAGTGGATAATCATCGTCATCATCATCATCATTATCGTCGTCGTCGTCGTCATCATCATCATCATCAGTTTACGCGGCTATTTTTTTCTCCCGTTTCTTTTTAACTCGGGAACTCGCAGTCGGGACGGCTCGCGACAGCCAGCCATTTTCATAATCGTTGCGAGGCACATCGGCTCTGTGATTGTACGCGAGCGTTTGCCCGCGTTTGTCGTTCGGTCCAGATGGGAAAAGACAGCGGCGCCGGTGTTCTTTTCATTTAATTCCCGCGACCTGTTTTTAATGGATCCGCTACGCGAGGGAAACGTTCTCCATTAACAAAACTGTCGCGAGATCCGGGGCCAGCTTGACGTATCGTCCGGACATTTCATCGGGGAAAATTAATTAATGAACGCGGTATTTCACCAGTTTTCACCCACTGGCGATTGGCGGTCTGTTCGAGAAACGTCTGTGTCCCGATTCGAGCAAGAGTACACGTACCATCGTACGTTTTTTATTGATGGAATATTTATTACTCACTCAGTTCAAAATTAAATGAAAAATCAAAATAAATTTCGGAGTCGGATATTTATCGAAAAATTGATCCACGGTGCTTTCTTTTCGTCGTATGTTTTTTAATTGATTCAGATGATTCTTATTTCGAACAATGTTGAAGATCCTCTCACAGTCATTTCTGATTATTTATATTATATGGAAGCGTTATGACGTTGAAAAGTATTTCAGTATATTTCTTGTTGTCTAAATTATTGTACTCTACACTAACAGAACGATGAAATACCAACATTATACCATTGTATATTCGTATACAAGAGTTGTACACTTTTTAGAGACTTGAACGATTTTTAGTGAAACATACAAATAAAATTATAAACTGCAGTATAAATTTCACTTCACCTGCTACAAATTTCATATTTCAGTCGTGTAAATGAATTCTGTACTTGAAATATATAATTGCGTATTACTTATGTTCTTTCTGCTTGCTCTCTCTTTCTTGTTATAACATCAAGATAATTAAACTTCGAATTTCACACAACAATCGTTTTCGACCACGAGAAACTTTAACGTAATAATTTAAATATTTATATGAACACACTATCTACAAATTACTTAAATGAAATGAATTTATAAATTTAATTTGATTATTAATATTAACTTCAATATCTATAAGTATAAATAATATCTAATTTAATATTAATATCTATAAATAATATAGACATTAATATTGAATAATATTAAATAATATCTATTATTAATATTAATATCTATAAATATAAATAAATATCTATTCATAATAAAATACATATATAATAAGACGACGATTGTTTCAAGAAAATTTCTATTTCCTCAAGAAAAGTGTAGAGTGTCATTCAATTTCAAGTCTGGATCTTCCACGAGAAAAAAATAAATAAATAAATAAATGTATATCGTACAATCTGGTACGAAGATTAATAACTGCAGATGCATTAAAAATAATCGGTCCATTCTAATTCGAGCAATGACGAGCCATTTAGTCTCCGCGCCTTACCGTATGTTAATTGGATTACAGAGGCGGTGCAAGCGCGGCTGAAAAACTTGGTTGCCGCAGTAACGAACGTAAAATAAAGTGACAACGATACGCACACACAGCGCGCCGAATAAAAATGCGAAATAATATTTTATGTTTCACCGTGCGAGAGCGAGCATATTAGTACACGCGGGTCTGGTGGCAAGATTAAACACGCGCGGGCGAGCTACTTTCGCTGCAGCTTTCGCAAGCACGTGTATGGATTTGTGACTGTGGTACGGTAAATTTTGCAAATTAATTGCCGGTGGAAACAGCTCTTCTTATCCGTTCGATAAAAGGCAAACTGTCGCAGCCGAAATTAATTCAGTGAAGAACGCGAACTTGAAATTGAAACTGAAATGAAAATTCGCACGGGAGAACGTGCGAAATAACAAAATTAACGAAATAATAAATAATGTTATTCCTCCTTGTTCCTCTGTCTACATTTATTATGTCGATTCATTGTTCGAAATTTCACGCAAACCTCGCTTGTTGTTATAATTTAACTTGAACGAAAAATAAAAGTCATTTAACTTGAATAAAAATAAAAGTCGAAATAAAGCATCAGGGTTATTCGAGTGAATTTTCTTTTTTCGCCTCGATTGAAATTCCACCGACGCGTTGCGAAATTTTCGCGCCCGAACGAATAAGGAATTGAATTTCTCTCCCCTTTCACAGTGGAAAGCTGCGTGACAAACTGTAAGAAAAATACGCGATTGTACACTTTCGGGTGTGACGCGCGCGCGTGTCGTTGGCAGGTGGTTCAACGCTGGCCAGTGTGAACATGACGGCTTCCGGTTTTCGGACAGTTCGGGTTTCATTTTCGGTCTCCTCTCGTCCGCGTCAGCTTGATTTAAAGCTGATTTACACGGCGTGTCAAGCTGTAAACGGCGCGACGCAAGAGTGACAAAACGTTGTCTAAACTGCGCTAAAATCGACTCCATCCCTCCCTCTTTCATCCAATCGCACGGCCAGCGCGAACGTTCGCCGCGTTCCCCGAATCGATGCAAGAAATTTATGTGACGACATTTTTTTCTCCTTTTTGTTTTCCAAACCCGGTGAAAAAGCCCCGCGATTTATTCAGGGGGCGCAGAGTTCTTACGGTCGTTGAAAGATTATAAATTTACAGAAAATAGTTTCTCACCGATTGAAAATTCGAATCTATGTGTTTAACTTGAAAGTTAAAGATCCCACATATACACGGTATTCCGTAACATGCGGAACCCACTTCGGGAGCTGATTGTACGCTTAAAAATAACGAAAAAAAGTCATATAAATATATGTCCTGTCTGTCTCCGTTTATGAGATATAATGAATTGTCTGTTTTAATTACTTTTACAAAAGAAGTGACCACCTTGCATTTGAAAACAAGCCCGCAAGCGTCCTATCATTGATCTGGTTACTCTCTCTATCATTCCTGGTGTTTCTCGAATCAACCAATTACAAATTGGTCATTTCGACTACTTTATATTTTTAGTTCTATTATTAATGCTGATTTTGGAAGAAAAGAACGACCTGTCGATACGAGCTGTTAATTATAGAATATCGGAATGTATTTTTGTACAAAATCACATTTTCGAGAATCTTGGTTGTAGAAAGCGTTATTACTTCAGCCATTTCATTCCCAAATATGCAATTTTGTGCAGTTCAAAATTTTGTAAATGTCAAAGTTCATAGTGTTGTTTTATTTAAATTAATTACACGTGTTTGTTCAGTCGCTGGTTTCTTTCGTTGATAAATACACAGCAAAAATCGTAGAATTAAAAACGAATATTCACGGATAAATGTAAGTATAATTACAATTACTCGTACGTACAAATCTGACTCTCAAATGCACAAGTTTTTCTACGTCGTTCGTCCGGAGTAAATGATACGCGATATTGCGAAATTTGCAACGGTGTCCGTTTAATTGTATTTATTTAAAAATAATTAATATATTTATTTATTACGATATTTGTTTTCAATTATGGTTTTTGCTGCTCGCAGTATTTAAAGTTACATTTATTAAATATATTGATTACAATAAATATATATTAAATGTATTAATCAACGTATAACAAATATAATAACTTAATTATTACATTATATACATTATATACATTAATCAACTACATTTGCTACATTTATCATATTCGTTGCATGAATTTTGATGAAAGGAACCGAATAAAAATAAAAATTCTCTCTTTCTTTTTCCAAACGTGCCATAGAAAAACTTCCGCACACGTTACGTCCAATTACACGAACAAATACATAAACTTATTATAGATATAAAATTTTAATTTAATATAATTAAAGTTTTATAATAAAAATATATTTTAGTAATAATTTATCAGGTATCATATGTGCGGTATCAACTATTGCGGTCTATGGAGAGAAAGGATAGAGAGTTTGTTCTGTTTATAAAATGCATTATATGTCATAAACGAACATGGATAGGACATATATTTATATGACTCTTTTTCATTATTTTTAGGCATACAATTAGCTGCCGAGGTGAGTCCTACAAGTTACGTAACACCCTGTATATATACTTTGGTAATGTATAATATAATTTATACTAATTTTATTCTAGCTTGAATGTTCGGGGATCAATCAAAATTATGGTTAACATATCAAAAAAGTTTACCAGCGAAGAGAAAAGGAAACGGCAGAATCTGAGACTTCGAGCAGGGGAAGAGATTGGTAATAAAATTCAACGAAATTGAAAATTCTAAAATCAACTGATTCAATTTGAAGTTACTACAATTTCGCATATGGTGCATCGACAATTATTCGATGATCGATTGATCACACTCGCGCGAAACGTGTCGCGTGAAAAAAAAAAAAAGGAAAGAAAGAAAATTGAGGTTAACGAAACTAAATGCCAATAACCAAGGATGCGAAGGACGGAGAAAACTGCGAGATCGGAGATCTCGAGCAAAGGGAGGAAGCAGGTGGACGAGGACGCGTGGCGCGAGCCGTTGGAGGCGATCTCGATCAACGACGACGAGTGGTGGTGCATGGTGACCATGATGGCCGAGACGATCACCGAGCACTCGAGATTCGTGTCGCTTTTCAACGCGGCGGCCGAGGAGGGCAAGCGAAGAGCTATTTACTCGCTCAGCTATCACAAAATGCTGGCCAGCGTGAGAACGTTGTCGAAGCAGAGTTTGGACAAATGTCCGGCGATCCAGAGCGTTTGTCATTACGCGAGCAAGGTGCTGAACGAGGAGAACTACTACGAAGCGCTACCGAGCTGGCTGATGGCGCGGATCATCAAGTACTTGATATATCGGGCCAGGGAGGAGAGCATCGGCATAGTGAAAAGGCTGGCGGACCTCGAGCGAGAGATAGACGAGGAGTATTGGATTATGCAGACGGTCGCTAACTCCGGTAAAATGAATCGATCGGTGTATCTATCGATTTTCATCACGTACAGTGAAACCCAATGCAGGTGGAGTCGAGTTGCTTTGACTTTTTATAGATTCTTTCTTTATAATACAAATCGGGGGAAAAAATATATATCATATTTTTGTGACATAGAATTCGACGAGCAACGAATAAATGTAAAATGTACCTCAAAAAAGTACAATATTTAACACTCAACGTAATTACTCGATACATATAATACGTATGACAATATTATATTATAATACTCGACAGATTATTGCAAAATTTCTTTTGTCCATTACTGTATACGAAATCTGCACACGAAGACTATTGTTCTTACATATACATACATGTATATATATATATATATATATATATATATATATATATATATATATATATATATTTTTTTATATATATATATATATATATATATATATATATATATATATATATATATACCTCAAGTTTCTCCATTCTGGATTGTGGATCGTGAAGAGATTAGAGCTTCCAATTTTATCTCGAAGCGATTGGGCCGTGAAATAGCGATCCGGAAAGTAATTGAAATCTTTGATTAAAATCTGTTTGATTAACTCTGCATTTCTCAGTAGTAAGAATGGCTTGTGTAGAATATAGATTCCAAGAATATCGTCGTTGTTAGAAGCTTTCTGGTGTAGTTCACCGATCACCAAGCCGGGAGACTTTTTCAATTGTATTATATCTTTTATATTACCAAACAGCCAATGACTAGGTAAAGTAGGTACACCTTTTCTTTGCCAGTAGGTACGCTTATATTTTAGAAATAAAAACAGAAGTGTCCCAAGGGTGATAACCGCAAAAACAAGATTCACAAACCGAAAGTTTAGCACTATCATTATTTTAAAACTTAATACTTCTTCAGCTTTTTCGAGATACTGAATAAACTTGAACGCGTCTTAATATATATAATCGTTACACGAGTTATCTCTGAAAAATGTTTACCGATAATTTGTATTGCGAAAACATTTGATAATAATGCTAGAAGAGAATATTTATAAAAAAGTAAGAGCAATTCTTGCAAAAATATTAAAGTTATAATATTATAATATTAAAATCATCAGGATCTTGCTGAAAGAATACAAATAAGGAAGTTCATTTATTTAATTTTTAGCATTTGCATGATAATTGTAAACGTAATTATCAAACGATAGCAAAATTATCATAGTGACTGTGTACTTTGTGCAAACATTTCCTTCACTTATAAAATTATAGATAAGATACGATAAAATTAAAACAGTGGATTATGAAAATAAGAAAACATTCAAATTTTTTGTAGTAAAATGATGATAAATAAAAATAATTCTATAATAATAATTTTTCCTTTGTAACATTCGTGCATACCTTTTAAATTTTTCTTAATAAATTTTTCGTAACAAACGTTTCATATTTCACAATTAATATTTTCGACTATTCTCGAAATCTGTGGTGATCCAATTTTTCAAACGATTGATTTCTTACATAATTCACTATCACAATTCTCAGTCTGTGAACAGGTGCATTGCTGGAAGATAAAATCGTATCTTCCTATAACTTTGTATAATAATTTTAAAATTGCTTAATTATTATCATCATTTTCCTATTGAAAATTTATGTCTATTTACTTTTGTTATCCACTATAAATATTAAAAATTATTAATTTTATCTATATTGGCAGATGACACTCTGATAAGACAGGATAAAAATTTGTTATTTATATTTATAAAAATTATGCTAACTTTTAATTTTAACTTTTAAAACAGAGAGGATTCAAGTTCAACCAAATATTATATTGACCGTTGATTATTTAAAATGTTAATTACACTCTTATAACAATGTTCACCTCGCTCGTCGCTTTCTCGTCGTGCCTTTTACAGCCTCCGGAGAGATGTTTTATGGAATGAATGAGACGTTATATGGAATAAATACTTTTATTTCTCAACTAATACAAAGTGACTGAATTGAGTGAGTGAATGAGTGACCGACGCGGAATCACTCCTCTGACTGATTTGGTGTAAATGAAAATGAATGTATAACTGACGCNGGAGTTAGTCCTCGGACGGATTGCTTGTGACTCATTGAGTAGTCTACGTGACTCCCTTTAATCGTCTGTTTGCTACGTGAATCTACGTCGCCTTTAGAATTGGTAGGCGACTTTCTGTAGCCGGCCAAAGCGCCTTGTTTCCTAGACAAGGCTTTGTTTATGCCCTACCGAGCCTTTCCACATACTGTCTCTCTCTCCAAGGCCAGAGAAAGTGTCCTTAGATAAGAGGTATGTTAGCACATCTGGCAATTTTCGGCAGGGCCGAGGCTTTGTAGGAATTGACCTGACTGACGCCTCGGAGGGCGCCAGAACAAACAATAATAAATCATTATTATCATCTATTACACTCTACTTACACTCGTACGTAATAGCAAGAACAAAACTTTTGATGCAATATGTAACTCACTTCAAGGTTGAGGACAATTAGTTTATGTAATTCGAATTCATGTAATAGAGCAGTTCACTCGTTCTCTCGATTACCTATGATTTTTCGTCTGCCACAAAGCTTATGATGAGTTCATTTAACCGGATATTACATAAAATTTTCGTTCAAATAAATTGAGTTCATAGAACGCAGTATTCCAAAATCCTTAATGTTATACGAAATATAAAATACAACGTATACATACAGACAATAGACAAAATTCCTTATGACAGATTTATTTCAGCTTCTATGATACACGAATTATACATATTTATATATATATTATTAGTACAATCTTACAATTCTATGAAGATCCTAGTATAAACATCGCATCATCGAATGATTTTTAAATCCTACAGGTAACTATAGATACATATACAGTCGTAGCTTCGTAATTACTCTCTTCCTGTGTAAGTTTTTTTCAAAATTGTTTTCGAAATTTATTAGTTTTTTCAATTCAAGAAAAATACATCTTAATAGCGATCAGGATATCATAAATTATTTATTTCTCTCAAAATGATGCATTAAAACAGAATCGCATGCCTTTAATATAAATTAATTCGTTAAGATCTTTGACAGATCCTAATATGCAAAACACATTCAATTCGCGTTGATATTAGTTTTGATGAAATTAGAAAATTAAGCTGTTCTTTCGTATTACATCCTACCATTTCTGTATATCCCACTTGTAATTTTATAATTTTTATAATTTTTATCCCATTTGTAATTTTATAATTTTTTTTTTTAGCTTTTGTAAATGTTCAAGACAACGTCATAATTCGCAAAAATTAGTAGCGCACAAATTCCTTAATATTATATTCACAAATTCGATCAGCAAATTTTGAAAGGCAATATATCATAACAAAACCGGAATATCTCAATACTGATCAAATTGAAATATTCATTTCAAATATCATTTGCACCAAGTTATAACTAGACTGCGGATGTTTATGCAAATGTATATTTTTGTCAAAAGACAATATAGGGACCGGAACAGAAATTTGTTTTGTAATTTCAAATATACAATTTTTATTTTGCATATTTCATATTATCTTCATATTACATTTTGCATGTATCTTTTTAAATGTATATGCAAAAGTATACTGCACATGTCATTTATATTTATTATTTATACTTCTGAAATTCGATATTAATTACTGAATTTTCAAATTAACTTCTTATAAATTAAATCAAAAGTTCGTCAAATCGTTATATTTAATGTGATTAGTAGAAGATTGGATTGATGGAATAGGAAATAACAGTTTTGTGAATGATGGAGAATCTATAAAGTATGAAGTGAAAAAAAGATACATTGTAACAAGAAAGCGTAATTAAAACAATATTTAAATACTCTCATAGAAATAAAATTACGAAACAATATGAAATATCAGAAAAAAGAACAAATTGTGACAAAAAAGAATGAATTTTATATTGACATGTACAAGCAATAGTTTGGTAAATATGAGTTGGCGAAGTAACATCATTGACTTCCAATAGAAATTGAAGATCACTATTGAAATAAATCCAAATACATCGTTACATCAGCGATCATTTTCTCTCCATAAATTAATTTAAAATAATAAATATTTAGTCTATTGTAATTTGAATTATAATTAATAATATTAATTATTATGAATTTTTAATAACAAATAAAGTTATTATTATTATATATTTCAATATACTTAATGGATATATCATATATTTCTTGCATATGTACTTCCAAATTTTACATATGTTATTTACATATTTCAACATATTTCAAGATCATAAACATCCGCAGTTGTAACCAATTCTCAATGATAAATTAATGGAACGTACGGATCCCATAATTTTAAGATTTTTATTTTACAAAAACTTATCAAAAAAGCGTTATACTTTATATATTTATTAGAAGTATTGATATTCATCGTTCCATTCTGTTTATAAAAAAAAACAAGGAATAAAATATAGCCAACAAAAATAATTTTCTTTTTTTAAATTAAAACCTTCAAGTGAAATTTAATTACAAATCATTGAGGATTGGTAGTTTTCTGTATAACTTTTTTTATTTTTTAGGTAAAATTAAAATAAAAAAAAAAAGAAAGAAACCTAATGATACAAACATAAAGATATTATTTTTTATACGAACATTTCAATTGTGTGCTGTCTCAACCGAAAAAACAGTTACAACATCGAATTAATTATAGTTAATCTTCATCCGTCTCTTGTTTCAATCTGACATTTTTTTTATAAAACGTTTATTATATAGATATTTCTAACAACATTTTTGATAATAAAATATAAGACGGTAAGATGAATGATTGAAAACAACAACACTTTTTTCAAATCCCTATTTATTAGCAATAAAATAATTTTGAAATTTAGTTACTTATTTTTCCATTGCAGATATTAATAATTGTTGTAAATTATTAATTTAACATCAGAGGACAAATTAAATTTAAAAAATAAGAAACGGATGAGGGCTAAATATTTGCAATGTTGCCTTTTGGAATGTGTCATCATTCATTTATTAATAAATTAGTTTCTCAAATGAAACTTCTATTTTGATTTGAAGTAGAAAAATTTGTAACACATAATAAATTTAAATGTTTCATGTAATAAAACATATTCACTTCGGTTGAGTATCTGGCTGAGTTTGTGATTGCTGTTGTTGCTGTTGCTGTTGTACTTGCTGAGGATGAATGGGATGTGCAAGAGTTTGTAATTTGACTTGACTAGGTCCGGGACTACCTCTTGCAGCTGTAACAACAGGTTTACCTTGAGCAGGTGCAGCTTGGCGCAATTGAGCACTACTTGCAGTCATAACTTGGATCGTCTGTTTCAAAGCAGAGGGTGCGACCGGAATTACTCTCGTTTGTAACGGAGATTTTGCTAAAACTACTTGGCCAGGCTGAGAAACTGCCTGTCCTGTAGAAACCTAAAATCAATAATATTTCATTTTAAAAATGAAAAAAAAAAATGAACAATATAATATACAACGTATAATATACAACGTACATGAGTGAATTGTTGCATCGCTGATGGTTGAACGTGTTTCATAACTTGTTGAATCTGCTGCACGGTCATCGTCGCAGGTAATGATTTCTGTTGCACAATCAATTGAGTCTGAACACCAGTTTTCGCAGCAACTTGTGTTAGTTGTGCAACTTTCTGCGCCGGCAATTTTCTTTGGGTGATAATTTGAGGGTGAAGAGCGAGTTGACGGATTTGTTGAGGCGTTGCTGTTCTTACACTGGCAACGTTTGCAGTTTTTACTAAAGTAGCAACTGGAGTTCCACCAGCTGACGTTCCCGCATGTTGTACTTGCAAACCTGCCTGAGCGAATATTTGAGCTGGAGTAAGTCCAGCCTGTGCAGGTACCTGCACTTGAGCCACCGCTTTTGCCTGTTGCTGCAGAGCTTGGCGTTTTATTAAAGCAGCCATTTCTGTCTCCGACACCGTACGTGCTATCGTTTGCTTTCCAACAGATGCTTGTGCAGCAGCGGTGCCAGCAGTTATATTCTGCTTCATCAATGTAGCTCTTTGTTGTGCAGCAGCAGCTGAAACAGCTACCGATACCTTTTGACCGTTTGCAGCAGCTTGTGCCTGCAGTACTTTCAATTGTTGCTGTCGTAATAGAACTTGCTGTTGCCGATAATATTGCAATTGAGCCGCAGTTAACGTTTTATTACCCGAAGTTGTCGCCACGGTAACTCCAATACCCTTCTGCGTAATTGCAGGTGAACTTTGCGCAGCAGACACTAAACTTGCTGTTGCAATTCTTTGAGCTGCTTGAAGATTACCAACACTAACAACAGTTGGTGTGGTCCGTGCATCCTGCATAGTTAACGTTCCTCCTGGTCGGGCTTTAACCGTTGATGTAGCAATTGTCGTACCACCCGTAGTAACATTAGTAATTGTGGTAATGGTCTTCATTGTAGTCAGCCCTGTTGTGACAGTGGTCGCAACTTGTGTTAGTTGATGCACTGGAGGACTTGTGGTATTTGAAATATTTTGTTGAGCTTGCTGTTGCTGTTGTAATTTTATTTGCTGCTGTTGTTGAACCTGTTGTTGTTGTTGCTGCTGCTGCTGTTGTTGTTGCTGCTGTTGCTGTAATAAACGAGCTGCTACTTGTTGTTGTTGCTCCGCTGATAAAACCTGAATATTAAATATTCAATAATATTTCCAAACGTTTAGAAAATTCGATGACTAAAAGATTACACTTTGTTATACTGACTGCATGTTTAAGCTTTTCTTTTGCGATCCTATCGGCGCGTCGTGTTGCAACTTCTATAGGAGCTAATGGGTTATCGTACTGAATACCACATTCAGCTAAAACTGCAGCGTTGGTAGGATTTTTCATTAATGGATTAACGAGTAACGGTTTAACAGTAGGCGTTCTCTTATTCGAAACAGATTTAATGGTATCAAATCTCTGACAACACATTAATGTAAACGAATGATTTTTATCCTGATTATATAATTGAGACGTTTTCATTGGCCTGTTTGTTTTACTTTGTTGCTAAAAGAAGACGATTAAAAAAATGATAATTTCTTTCCAGTAGACATCTCTCGTCAAATGTAGAATAAAAATATCTCGATATACCTCGGAAACCTGAGGCATTTTATAAACCCCTTTTTGTTTTTTTTGCTTTTTCGGTGTGGTATCGTAAAGTAACTTTCCTTCTTCTCTTGGTACTATTACCGATTCGTATCTGCTTCTACATTGTTTGGGAGATCTATATATTCGAGAAGTATTATTAACTATATCCGCAACCAGATCCCAATTAGGAGTATGACCAGGAGATAGAATCATCAAATTCAATGGCAATCCTTGATAAATCTGAATCGCTTGGAGAAGGGCCCAATCTTCGTGTATCATCCAATCTAAAACGTGTTCTTGGTCTGTGGAAGACTTTGACATATGCGACGGCTTTATACCCGGCAGTGGAATTGACGGTCGAACTAAGCGGTATTTATGTAATTTCATATCGCGACGTATTTTCATAAGTGCTGGTGAAGGCCGATCAAATAAAGATCTTGGTGCATAAACAGATTCTTCCTTGTGTCGCATTTTAACCGCTCGTCGTCCTATATTTAAAACAAAGAAAGTAATTTAACATGCAATTATATAAAAAGATGTTAACTGCATATGTATATAAATAAAGTATCTTAAATGGGTCTATATATATTTTACATTTACTTACCATCTCTATCATTAATTCCAGATTCGATCCTACTTCTTTTGTGTTCTTTTTTAATATATACCGGAGGTAATTGTGCCTCTGACATAGGAGTATTTTCGTAAAGAAAACCCAAAGAATAATCGATATAAACATCGTTATCTGTTGTAGGAGGAGTAGGAGGACACCACATCTAATTAAAATAAATTTTCCATAGATAAAAATGAAAATACAAATAAATAACAGAAAATGAAAATAGAAATTAAAATTTTTATACTAACCGGCATTTGCTCCACATTGTCGTCCGACAACCATATCTGCAAGATATTAAAGTACGTCCATGAGATTACAAAAGTTACAAATAAAAAGCTTGCTTCAAGAAGATTTAAAATAAAATTTACGAAGAACGAGCGTCGTGTATAAGGCATTTACTTTGATGCATTCAAATATGGCGAATATTTTGAGGAAAAAATGATTTCTTCTTTTTATACATGTCTTCATACGTCTTCTATTAAACGCAATCGAATAAATGCTACAACGATTGAAGATGGAACATGAAGGAAATAAGTAGGAAGTATACATACATTTTGCTCGTTCAAAGGCTCATTTTTCTACTGAGAGAATTTCATTATTTTAATCTCGCGTAAACATCAAATACTGTACAAGACGCTCATTAATGTGCCTGCTTATACCTTGGCTGACTCCAAGTTTGGAATGGCAAAGGCAGTGTTTTGGTGCCATTTTTCAAATAATTATTTGGAGCTTTCTACTGCATGCTATTATCTAATTCTTGCAAAAAAAAACTTTCCTTTAATGTGCGGTCATGATAGCCTTGCCACACCAAAACATCGCGAGATCATTACTCTCAATGATCTCAGTATGTATAACCAAGCACACTGAGCAAAATTTTGACACCAAAACGGAACTGAACCTTTGATCGAACAGACTTGGATCCGCACCAAGAAATAAGAAAACACATGATCTTCGTAGCAAGGAATATTTTGTTTATTTCCTTCTTCGGACTCACTCGATCATACAAAATACAGGCACGCAACTTAAATATTACAGTAGAGCATACCATTAAACGAAGAATTCCTTAAGTCTAATATGTAATCAGGTCGTCACCTTGCAAAGTACGACGCATTCACAGTATTAATTCCATTTTTTTTTCTTTTTTTTTTTTTTTTTTTTTTACCTCTGACTTGACTGCCTATTTCTTTTGTTTATACCAATCGCTACAAAATCGCAGCGAGACTTTTATAGTATACTAATAAACTAAGCTGTAATGAATCTTTTTCTCCTCTATATATTCTATTATAATACAGTCGGATGTTTTACTTCCTTTATCTTTTCTGTTTTTTTTTTCTTTTTATCACCAAGTATAAATTACATTGTCACTTAAAGATATCTGAAATCTTTACAAGAAAGTACAATTTACAATGCTAAAAATGTTACACGTGCGTACTCTCAGTACAACGAAAGAAACATTCTTCATTTATCATTACTTTTTGTGATTATATACAAGAATCATGTGAAAATTAAGAAATAATTAGAACTTGGATTCTCTTACGCGCGCGCCATTCCAAGTAATAGTAGTTTAAGACAATGTCTATATTATGAGAAGTATTTATACAAACACGCTGCTAAATATTACAGCGATAAAGTTTTAGCGAGACTCAAGATATAGTACCGCTACCTAGCTTTTCCAGTTGAGTTTTTTGCGAAGAAGGAGGAGGAGGAGGAGTAAGCTGAGAACGAATAAGCTTTTTCATTGGCGGTATTTGTTCTTCATTGTCTAATACATCGGTTATTTGCGATTCACTCGTTTTTCCACTTATCAACGGTTTTGCAAACGATGACAACCGAGTTCGTTTAATCTTCCTTCTCAACCTTTTTGATCCATCGGATGAGTCGTAACTAGGATCATTATCCAAGTCAACCAATGCTATCACCGTTGATTGTACGGGTAATGGAACTTTATCTGTTTTAAGCTTAGAATTCAATGATGCGCTTTTATTCATCGTCGATGCCTTTCCTGTTTTATTGGAATTGGTGTAAGTACTTGCTACATTGGAGAATACATTGGAGACACGATCTCGAGAACCGGCGTCTAGTTCAGAATCACACCACCCATCTACTTTACAATTTGAAGTAACATCCGATATTCGAAGAACGCAATTTTTCGCTGACGAGTCAGACGTGGAATTGAAATTAGAATCGGTGTTTTTTTTATTATTTTTCGCATCAGACGAATTGCAATTGGAGGATTTTGCGTGAACTGAGCTGGAAGCTTTACTAGTATGATTACTCCTTGTATCCAGAGTAAGAATAGCAACGACTTTAGCAGTCCTTTGTGGTCTCTCGTTAATTTCATTGAAAGAGGATAACGTTGAATTATCTTGCTTCGAATGTGTTTCTGATACAACTGCGTTTCCATTTGAATCCGTATTGAATGTTTCCGCTTTTCCAGATACTGGCGAAACACCAGAAGCTTTATCGTCCTGTAATTTTGAATCGGAAGAATCTATTTTCCGGACGTGTTTATTCCCTTTGTTCGACACATGATTAGAACTCTTCACCGAATTTAACGTAAAATTTAATCCAGATCGAGTGACTCTCGATCCTTGTTCAGAAATAGAAACAGATGTATCTGATTGCCGTTTACCTATATTTGTACTCGTATTGGTAGATTCGCTACTTTTTTTAGACCTGGTTGATACAGAACCACCTACTGAATCTTTCGATTCAAGCGTCGATTTCATCGGTGGTATTGAACTACTCCTTCGAAATACAGTTGGATTCAAGAAACCATTATCCAAAGACTTGGAGCTACGTGTTGTGGGTTTTTCATACGGTACTTCGTGCGACATTTGTTCTTCATTTTTTAACAGTGAACTGAAATTCGACATAGATCTTGTTGCTGGTCGTGGCGAAGATCTGAAACATTCTGGCAAAGGAGTGTCTGGTCGTCTTCTTTGCACTGATTTCAGTGGAGGTGTTAAAGAACGAGTTGCACTTGATCTTGTAATCCTACCATGTTCTATCGTTGGTCGCGGCGTGTCGGGCCTTCGAATCTGCGTTACTTTATTAACTTCTTTGCGACAAACATTTGAAGTTGAATTGGAACCTTCACTTTCTTGACTTTCTTTTGATTCACCTGATTCACTAAGTAATATCGAGGATGATTGCGTATCCAAGTTTTTATTTTCAGGAGTTTCTATGGTAATGTTTACTTTCGCGCTTCTTGTAGTTACGCCACAAGATGTTGTATCTGGTTTACGAAATTTTACCTTACTTTCTGTATTAGATTCAAATCCATTTGATTCGTCTAAACCGAAGGTATTAAAAGGAAAACTATGATTATTACATCGTATTGATGAGGTCGTCTGAATTTTTGTATCATCTTCTTTGCGCACACATTTCTCTAATTTAGTACAGTTTTCTTCTTGTTTGCTGCTATTAGATTCCTGACTAGAGGTTGATTCTATCACAGAAGTGGGTTCGTTATCAGTAGACTTGTTTGTTAAATCTGAATTTGAAATATTTTCATTATGTTGCTTCTTATTTGTTAAAGTTTCGTCTACATTCACGTTTTCTTTTATTTCAGTAGGACTCTGTACTCTCGCATCATTTTTTGCACAACATTCATCGTCAGAAACATTTGTATCTTGGAGTTCGTTCACATCATTATCTTCTAATATCTTCGATTCCGCGTTAGAAAGCGATTCTTCTTTTAATTCCATATCTAATTCATCGATACTAGATGAAACTGTTTTACTCTTACAAAGAGAATCGTGCAATTTCTTTGTTGTAGATTCAACAGTACTTTCATCTGCATCTTGAACGATCATTTTATTCTTCAGGGGAGCAATTAATGAGTTTTCCGATATATTAATTTCTTCGTCTATTTCTAAAGTCATAGAACTTTTCGTACATTTCGAATCGGAAACTCTTTTTACTGTATTCGATTCTGTTGTAGATGAATAAGAGTTACTATTTTGTGAAATCAAATCAGTATTAGAATTTTCGGAATCATCGTTACAATTTAATCCTGTAAGGTATACTGAAGGTGAAATATTCTCAGTTAACTCCGACGTTGCTTCACTATCGACTTTATTATTAACTATATCTTCTTTTGAATTTTTATACTGTTCCAACATGACAGATGAATTATCTGATTGAGAACATGCTTCTGTTTCTAGATGATCTAAAGAAATGACAGGATTAGACTCTTCTGTGACAGTTTTGTTATAATTAGAATTTGACGAAGAAGTTTCAGTGAGACAATGATTTGTAGTTACTTTACAATTTTCAACATCTTCAAATTGGTCTTTATCAACAGACGGAATTGTTCTTTGTTCAGGATCAGTACATTTTAAATCACGTGTTATCACCGTATCTTTTTGATCTGTAATATTATCTTCTTCATCAGTTTTATTCGAAATATTTGCATTATTTAACTTCTTAGGACTTGAAATTGGTGGCAAAGGTAAAATGAAACTTTCCTCTGCTTTCATTCTCATTTCAAGCTCGCGCTGTTTACGTAAATTACTGGCTCTACCTCGGCATTTCGGCTTTATACCAGGCAAGATAGGACTTACGTCCAGTGTCCACAAATTAATTTTAACATTTCCCCTAGATCTCGTTCGCGGACTATTCAAATCGAAGTGATTTTGACTAAACGATTTATTAGTACGATTTTTACGTTTGGGATACCCGCCTTTTTCAGAGTCATTCTGATCGTGTGTCTCCTCCTCCTCGTCTTCATCACCCTGACTTTGACTTTCTGTGTGACTCGATTCTTCGTCAAGACTATCTTCTACCACATCTTCTTGTGACTCCGATTCTGAGTCTGTAGTAGTCTCAGTTTCACTTTCCGATTCTTGAACACTTTTACTAATATTCTTACGCGAATTCCTCCTCCTATTCGGTGGGAGTTTCTTATTGACTAATTTCTTAGAATTACTAGCACTATTAACCTGATTTTGCGCATCCTCGCGTCCAAATGTTAAAGGTTTCTCGTCATCATCAGCCAACCGCATTCGTCTTTCTTCTTCCTCGCGTAGCGCTCGTAACCGATCTAACTCCCACTCTTTCTTCTGTTCTTCAAGTTCACGTTCAGCTGCTGCAAGTTGTGCCGCAGAAAACGCACCCTCTGATTCTTCGACAAACTTCATCGCATAACGTTCTATAGGTGTTAACTATGTACAGAAAGAAGCAATTTTTAACAAATATTCCATTGCTATACAATGCTAACTGAATAAAATATTTACAACATAAATATTATCTTACCTGAGATACCAAGTTTTGCACTTCAAGCTCAGCCTTGCTAACTTGCATGTCATCCCTATCTGCGTCATCTAAAGGTATATTTTCGTCAAATTCCGCAAGATCAGCAACAGCTTCTGCTTTAGCAGTCTTTGCAGCTTGGACATCAAGATCTTCTTCAGCAGCAGCAAGAGCGCTTTCTAATGCACCCATCGCTACTTTGTCGTCTACAGTTTGACTTTGATTATCCTTTTGCAAGAATTTCTCTCGATCTCTGTTTTGATCCAATACTTCAGCCATACGAGTCGTCGCATCGTTCTCCGATTGATCAATATTAAATAGATCTTGAATCGTAGACTGTAAAAATAAATATATTTTAAAACATACAAAAAGAAAATATTTTAAAATATATTTTTTTATTTCACACTCGTACAATACTTACACTTTTGAAATAAGCGGTTGTAAAATTACCACCTTCGATAGCTAAGTCTCCAAGTAGTCTCTTCTGATTGGCTTTTTTCAGAATATTTTCTTCCACAGTTTTTTCACTTACTAACCTAAAACGTGTGAAAAATAATTGATTAAATATATTTAAAAATATAAAATGTATGTACTGTATTTTTTGTATATACCTGTAGATATGTACATCTCGTGTTTGACCTATTCTGTGACACCTATCTTGTGCTTGGGCATCCATTGTAGGATTCCAGTCACTATCATAAAATATAACAGTATCTGCTCCTGTAAGATTGACACCTACACCTCCAGATCTCGTTGATAAGATGAAACAAAATATTCGTTTGTCTCCATTAAATCTTTCCATCAAAACCTATAGTTTTTCCATGAAATAAATTAAATCAGAGAACAATTAAGAGAAATAATATTCATAATAAATGAATTATTACCTGTCGTTGATCTACTTTAGTAGTACCATCCAAACGTAAATATATGTGTCCATGAAAATTAAGAAAGGCTTCTAATACATCCAACATTCTTGTCATTTGTGTAAAAATTAAAACTCTATGGTTCTCAGATTTAAGCTTCCTAAGAAGTTGATGTAAAGATTGTAATTTTCCACAATCGTATTGTATCAATCTCGGATCCGGAAATTGTGTCATCATTGCACCAGTTACTGGATGGAACAATGCCAATTTTGGCGATAATTGCCGTTGTAATTCCATTTGCATACGTCGTTGGTTGTATAACTTATGCGGAGGTGGATGAGAAACGTGAAAACGTGGTGTAGGAGCGCACACGGCAGGAACGTGTACAACAAATCTAACATAAATTGTATTATGTTAAGATTGAACAATTTCAAGAAATAATAGAATATTAAATTTTTGTTATCAATATGTAATACCTTTCAAAAACTTCTTTCAATTCTTCGACAATTTGTTCTGTACTTTTAATTGCCTCTGCAAGTGCTTCTGTGCGAGAAAAAAATTGCCTTCGTGTACGTGCACTGTCTCTAGCAGTTGTACAATGAACCCAACCATTGTGCCATCGACATGCTGTAGATGGTTTGCCAATTCTTAACGCCGTAAACAAATCTTCTCCATACAGAGGACACGCGGCACATCGTCTTTCATTAATATTTGCAAGCAGGCGAAGTTTAGCTTGCCTTCTTTGTTTCCGTTCTTCTTCTAATTGTGGCTATAAAGAGATATTACATTCAAAAATTTTTGTCTTTAAATCCCTCAAATATTTACAAACTTGCTCAAAAGTTAAAATAATTACCAAATAAAATTCCGATTTTGGACGTTCTTTTGTTTGTGCCTTTTCCGATTCCTTTTGTGCGTGTCTAGTAACAATACCACATCGAATCGATTGCTGAGATTGTCCATTCCCAGCGGGAGACTGTGCAGTAACATTAGGAGTAGTAACATTAAGTGGCGGTACTCTCATTACAGGTCTTCCACTCGTTCCACTTGTAGTTGTTACCACTCCTCCTATAACTTTATTTACTGTAGTTGCCGAGGTAGATAGGCCCATTAATGATTTTGGTAAAACTTTCAAACGTGGCACACATGGAGTCATTACTGGAAATGAAACTGTAAATACGAAAGAATATTAATCATTTTGTAAATAAATTCAATCAATTCATCAATTTACTAAATTAGAAGTATTGCCTATTAATACGGCGTAAATACGATATATCATAGTCATGCATTTTACATTATTCTTTAACATTCATTTAAATGCATACAAATGATATGAAAAAGGATATATATGATTCACGTTTTTTTAATATAAAGGAGTATAAATGAAATCAGTGGGATATGAGCACTCTTAGGACACACCTGTGTTAGTACTTTGTTGAGTCGAAGTCAGAATGATATGTCTACCAATAGATGTTTGAACCACTTGTGCAAGATTAGGCATTGCTATTCTTTGGACGGAATCACCTTGTTTAACTGCAACTGTCTGCGTTGCTAGTCGTTGCAGTCCATCTATAATATTTGTATTCCCTACTGTAATCCTCTGTGCATTCGTTGCTGCTGTAGTTGGTGTCACTGTTGTACTTTGTGGGTTATGTGCTAGTGTTCCAACAGGGATTGCTATTTTCGAAGCAAACACAACAAATGTTTTACACAAACTGTGATTCACAAATGTTAGATTATAATTAAATGTAAGTTTTGTTAATGTGCTCTCGGTTCTAGAATGCTTATAATATGGGAGAACTATAAACAAGCTGGCCCAAGATCAATTTCTCTAGCATCACTGCAAGAATGATTACACAATGATAAGTTTGAGTGCAACCACTGATCGATGATGCACAGATTCCCAGGATTTAGATATAAATGTACGTAAACACATAAACGGCACACAAGAAAAAACATCCTTACCTTTTACACTACCCTGATGTTGAACTAATTGTACAGAATATCCTTGTAACTGTTGACCATTTGCTACTTTTAACGTGACACCTATGAATTTATAAAAATAAAAATAATTTATTGCAAGAAATGAAAAAATCTTAAATATGATGTCAAACACTTATAAAATAATTCTTACCTTGTCCTGGAGTGCTTTGATTATTTGCAGTTTTTATTAAAGGAGATGTTCCAACTTTTGGAGTAGGTAATATTCCAGCTAAATTCTTTAGTTTAGTTTGTGTCTGCCGTGGAACGGATAACGGTTTAACTTGATTAGATAACCTAACATTAATTTTAATCTTTCCAGATGGACATCTCGGAGATGGGTCTGGTTGTGTATCTATTTCTTCTATAAGCTTTCGTGTTGTTTGCAATCGTCTGATTCTATGCGCCACAAACGCAGTAAGAGTTAATTCCAGATCACACAATAAAAGATTAATACTAGATAGATCGATATGCTATAAAATAAAAAATAAATACATTACACTTTTCTTTAAATCTCTAAGAGCATAATAAAAAAGAATTATATATATTTTACCTTAAATGGATCATAATCAAGAGCACTCCATATTAACGAAGCAGTAATATATTCAATAGCTTCCATTTGAAATGGTGATACAGTAGGTCTCACTTCAAATAAATTTGGGTGATTGCATACTTTCCTTAATTGCATTAATACATTAATGACACTTAATAAATTGCCACTAGCTAGAGTCTCCTTTGTTCTGAATAAAAGACAATCATGTATATTTATATACATAAATTTTTATGATATAAAAGAATAAAAAATATGCAATGCTTACTTTGCTCTTGACATAAAATCATCATAAAGGTATCGCTGTCGTTTTGACAAACGGCACATTAGTACATGCTCATATTTTTTGGGCAATTGTTTTTCTACTTCTGTTTTTAATCTTCGTAATAAAAAAGGCCGTAAAACCTACAATCAATATAATTGCTATATAAATAACATATAAAAAAGATACATATATCTGGAGAGAAAAATAATACAAAAATTGTAGCAGTTGTTTCTCCAGACAGGATTCGTATGTCAAATCAATACTTTACGACACGCGAGTTTTAACAGAGAATTTCAATATTTCGCTATTTATATAAAACAGACATGTGATTCATAATCATATATCTGTGTCGGTAGCGAATGATTACACACAATAAAACAAAATATACAAAAACAAATTACGTACAAACCTTATGCAGACGACGAATAATATTTTCATTGTATTCGCTGTTCCCTTCTATCATTCCAGTAACAGGATTACTAAACCATTCTTTAAATTCTCTATGTGACTGAAATACATTTGGCATTAAAAAATGCATTAATGACCACAATTCCATCAAATTATTCTGAAGAGGTGTTCCAGTAAGTAATAATCGTCTGTATAATAAGAATTTTTATACATAAGTTTCCCGTATAAATTAAAACGATATTTATGAAATATATTACTCAAATATAACAGTATAAATATTTACCGTTGCGTTTGAAAATTCAATAATAATTGCCACCTTTGCGATTTGAAATTTTTTATATTTTGAGCTTCGTCCAATATAAGATACTTCCACTTTTTTCTTCTAAAACTTTGATGGTCCTGTATAACCAATTTATATGATGTTATGCAAATATGAAAAGCATTAGGTTTAGTCCAACCTAAAAATAAATAAAACATTTCACAAATTACTTATTACTTTCACTAACATTTCAGTTCAAAGATAAATTAATACCTGTTCTTTTTTGTTTCCTTTCTTTTTGTGTTCCATAATACGTCAAAATTTTAAATCCGGGACACCATTTCTTACATTCCATTTCCCAGTTGAGCATCACAGATGTTGGTACTATTATGAGATGAGGACCCCAGTTTCCTTTTTCACACGCTAAATGCGCGAGTAACGCAATCGTTTGTATGGTTTTACCCAAACCCATTTCATCTGCCAAAATACCATTTAATTTCCTATCATACATAGTGACAAGCCAGTCCAATCCTATATGTTGATATTCTCGAAGAGGATGTTTCAGAAGAAATGGAATTTTTGTAACAACCTAAAATTTAATTAATTTTGTTAGGAAATCGGAAATTTTATTTTAATTTTATTAATAATTTATAAAAAAATGTCGTGACAATTCTTTAAAATAAATCGATGAATCAATTTACTTATAATAAAAAAAAAATATCACTTATGCTTTAGCCTTCGAAAATAGTCATGTGCAAAATATTGTAACACAACTTTGGATAAAAGGCTGAATAACTAATGCAACTATTAAAAAAATATAAATAACACGTACACTAGTAGTAAGTAAAGTATTTCCTTTAGGTTGGATACTTTCTGCCAATGCCGCTACGTTATCCATTTCATTGTGAGCATCTGAATGATCCATTTCTGCAGTCTATACAAGGTGAATTATTTATTTTGTTATATATTAATAATAAAATAAATTATTTTGTTATATATTTTATTTATTTTTATATATTTTATCATACAAGTATATCTTACTTTATCGTCTGATGATTTTTCCATAGATACATCTTCCAATAGAGATTTTAGTCCAATATCAGTTTCATTATCAGTTTGTGTTTGAGACTCCTCTTCTCCAATTTCATTGTCACTTTCTTCACTTTCACTTTCATTACTTGTAAATTCCTCATCATTCTCTTGATTTTCTTCTTCTTTTATGCTTTCTTTATCCGACTCTACACAAATAAATATATGTTTAGTACAAGTTTTCATGTTTATTAAATTATTGTACAAAATTTTAGCTTTCAGACAAATGCCTCGAGTCACATCAGAAGAAGGAATTAAAAATGAGAACCATTTCTTAAAACCATCAGGGTCGGTAGAATATCATCATTAATGAATAAATATTAGGTGGAAAAAATTAACTTCAATAATATTTACCTTGAACAGGTTCTTGTTCAACATCCATTGGCACATCTGACATGTTACCATATTTGGACATGAGTTCATCAATGGACATTTCATTTTCAGCCTAAAGTATTAAACTTTTATATTACAGAAAAAATCCATAACTTCACCATAATAGCTAAAAAATACACATACTTTAAGATCGTCTAATTCTTGTTTATAATCCGTATTTTCTTCCAATTTTTCTTGTTCCGTAATAGTTTCCTCCTCATCGGAAGATTCATCTGATGCAGCAACAAAATCCGTATCTCCATCTGTTGGCTTTTCGTTCTCCTATTGAAATGTATACACAACAAATAATTTACTATGATTAAAAAATAGTCATTAAAATCTTTGATCTGAAGTTACTTTACATACTTCTTCTACTTCTTTTGATGCAGGTGACAGACTTTTATTTCTATTTTCTAAGTAGTCAGGTGGTAGTTCTTTAAGAAGATCTTCTAAGGGCAGTTCTGACTCTTTTTTCAACAATTCAACTTCTTCTTTATGATTTGTCACAGACTTTAATTCTTCTTCAGCTTTTGCTATAGTTTCTTCATCATCATCTGAACTTTGGTTTGGTTGAAAATCCTCTATATTAAAAATATTAAAAATATTAACATAATTAAAACATGATAAATTTGATAAAATGAATTTAACAAACCATCAGAATGAGATTTCCCAGGTGGTACTGGAGAAGAAATACGTGAGCTATTCATAGAGGCTGATATACTTTGAGGACCATCAGTTTTATTAAGTCCTTCAGTTAACCAGGTTGAATATTTCTCTGTTTGACCCACAATAAAATTTAAATGTTGATCTAATGCCTGCTTTCTCTTTTCTTCAAGCCTCGTTTGTTGCTTATATTCCACCAACTTAAAAAGAGAATATAAAAATGAAATATGCATGATGTATATTCATTACGTGCTATAAAAATAAATGTCCTGCGTCAATTCTTTGATTATACCGTAATAACAAATATAATCATACACCATTAGCAGACTTTGCTGTTCCCACAACGAGCACACAGTTCCAATTGGAACACATTGAAATTGTCGGCTTAATTGTGTGGGGTAAAATCATTATTACATATTATAATTTACAAACTCGTACCTTTTCCACATTTGTCCAGAAAGTTTTGATTTCTTTAGCAATAAAGCTAGCAATTTTCTTTAACCTAAGTTCTTGTGATTTTTCAGCTTTTTGTGCTTGGATTGCTTTTTCTTGGAAATATTTCTGTACCATACGCGCACACTTCTTTGCTGCAGCTTTCTTCCATTTTCGTTCTTGAGCGAAGTCAGCAGCTAACCAAACCATTTCTTCCAATAAATAATCCCAATGAGCTTTTGTACGAGGTGGTTCTTGCACCTTAGGCAACCTTCTTTCTGACCATAATCCTTCCCGTTGTAATTCTGCAATCCTTTGCATAACGTATGCCTCCTGTAAATATTTTATGTAATTTAAGATAATTATAGTTTATCAAATATTACATGATTACATGCAATGTATAATCAGATAAAAAATTTATTTTACCTGTTTTGCTTTTTCTACTATTTGTTCTTGATTATTTGTGATATCACAAGATGTAGCTACATTAGAGGCAGGTAATTTAACAAGTTTAACAACAGGCTGAGTAGGTGTAGTAGGCGCAGAAGAAGTTTTTGTAACAGTAGTAACAGTAGTAACAGTAGCAGTAGTTGTTGTTGTTGTTCCAGTAAAAGTAAGAGTAGGAGTAGTCATTGTAGTAATAGTTGTAATAGATGTAGATACTGTAGATTTTTCTATCACTGGACTTGTAACAGTTGTTGTCACAGACTTTGGCGAACCTGGAACTATTGGTGCATTGCCTGTAATAATAAAACAATTTAATACATAAAGAAATTTATTTAAAAAAGATTAAAAGCAGTATGTATGTATGTGTCAACAGCGTTTTTAGGCTGAAAAACACATTGCTAAACAACCTTATATACTGTGAATCAATTTTTCCAGAAGAAGTGAACTGATTCACAATGTATAACCTTGAATCATCTGTTAATTCTGGAATATAGTTTCTACAATACTTTACAATATCAACAGAACATACTACCATAATACGTGAATGATTAACATAAAGACACTGATATTCTTTGAAGGTATAAATCACTATGAAAATGAATTATGAACATTAATGATTATATTAAAAAATAAAACAAAAAATTATGTCAAATATGAAAGAAAATATGCTAACTATTTTCTTCAAATAAAAATCATTGCTCATTTTTCACTTACCATGTCATATTTATTCTATATATGAAACCTATTTTAGTAAACTATTTTACTATAATAATGCAAAGTAATATTTAATGCTATTTTCTTTCTTTTAACTAGATGAGAATTAATGAAAATTTTCACACATAACTTTATAGAATAAAAATTATTTAAAAAGAAATTAATGGATCTAAACATCAAATGATAAGCCTGCAGTAATCACCTATAATGAGCGTGGGTGCTAGAGTAGAAGTAGGTGGAGGGTGAGCAGTGACTGGTGAAGACTGAATTGCTGCTCTGAAGGCAAACACCATGCCATGGCGGCCCCCTTGAGGCCTACCTGGTACATGTCCTATTATGCAAAGTAATTATTTGGTTGTTGTAAAATATATACTAAACCTCAACTTCTTTTCTACATTTTCAAAAAAAATATTATAAAGAAAAACTATTATAATCTCATCTACATCTGTACATATTAAAATATGTTTATAATTTTTGTATAAATGTAATACATTACATATATATTACACAAAAACTATCTTTTACTTTATAATTTATTTTTTTTTTTTTTTTTTTTTTTTAAGACCTTCGTGAAAGGACTAATTTTGGCTTTAATTGTATTAAAATTAGGAATTTTATGGAA
>NW_025109229.1:0-3860 GCF_011392965.1 Frieseomelitta varia
TGTTTTCATGGATGTGCCGTAGTGCTTCAAGTATCGCGTATGCTTCAGCGGTCAGGATGGATGTGTGTTTGGAGAGTCGTTATTTTTTGGCGGAGCATCCTTTCTTTTCTAGAAATCTTCCCAGGGACTTTGTCTGCTGGACCAAAAATTTTAAGTAATCATACGTGCACATTCAAGCCGATTCGAGGCACTAAAGAAACTCTGAAAGCTATAGAACACGAGATTTAACCCACATTTGTATGCGTTATTCGTTTTTATACTACACGCGTGGAGAAGTGGAAAAGAAAACGCCAGTAAAATACCGAACATTTATTGAGACCTTCGTGGCATTGAAGGCTAATCAAAGCCATTGAATTATATCCAAGGCGATTCGAATAATCGCAGTATCGAAAAACTCTCGACGCTGATTGCGAGACTACGGACCGTCAATCAGTGTTTCAGAGTCCGTCACAGAGCATAAAGAGAATGATCAACGAAAACAGACCGGTTGTCATTGCAGCAACACTTCGAATAAATCGTTGGCACGACTGCAGTAGCAACGAGTTTGCGTGAACGAATCATTATCTCGTTCGCGGGTCGATTTAATGGACCATTCGCAAACCGTTTGCTCTTTTATTGCAAACCGATCGTCGTTCGTTTCTTGCGTTTCGCATCGAGAAACGCTCACCAGACGCTTCCGGAAGCCGCTGGATAAATAACGTCTCGTAAAAAGAAAACGAGAGGAACCTCCAGCAGCGTCGATCTGCGTGGTTGCATCGATCCAACAAGAACGAAATAATCTTCGACTAGCAACAACGTGCGTTTCGAGCAACAAAAAAGCGTCGCTTTTTCCAACTTTCGTTGCGACTCCGCGCTCGGTTTTTCACATCTGTCGACATTGTTTCGAAGTGGAAAAATTGAAATGCAATGCTCAGGAGGATCGTTTACAACCGTGACGGATTCGATCGATAGTTTCTTTTCTTCCGGAGGGACGCAACTCACGAATCACTTCGGCGCAGTTTTTCTAATTCGTTCAAAGAAACGGTTAACCCGATGATACAATCAGTTACGAAAGTCTGTGTGTACGATGATGAATGAAAGAAAGTTTACAGTAGAGGCACTGCGAGTGTTAATAATTTACTAAATATTATATCATTTGTTTATATCATAATAAATTATAAATAAATAAATTTTATTATATTTTATATTATATTAGTATATAATATTATTAATATAAATAAAGTATTATAATTATTTATATTATTATAAATAATATATTACTTATTCAAAAAAATGTAACCAAAAAATGTATATCATATTATTATTTTTTTAAATAATACTATCATATATTCGTTGCTGTCTGTCAAGCAAATTTCTGAAACTACTTTTTCTTAAACTTTTCTCTTCTTCACTCGACACTTTAGACTTACAAATGTCAAATCATTTGTATATTTTCAAACGTATTAAATTATTAATATAACATAAATTATTAATAAATTAATTATAATACGTATTTTATTAATAACGTAATAAATATTAGTAAATTAATTATAAGACGTATTTTATTAATAACGTAATAAATATTAGTAAATTAATTATAATACGTATTTTATTAATAACGTAATAAATATTAATAAATTAATTATAATACGTATTTTATTAATAACGTAATAAATATTAGTAAATTAATTATAATACGTATTATATTAATAACGTAATAAATATTAGTTAATTAATTATAATACGTATTATAATAAGAACGCAATAAATACGTATTATATTAATAACGTAATAAATATTAATAAATTAATTATAATACGTATTATATTTCAAACGTATTAAATATTAATTATAATATTAAATATTAATTATATATTAAAATTATATATTAAATATTATATAATATCGGGAGAAGGTAAATTAAGTGAAACGAAAAATCACGGAATTATAAAAGACTGACGTATGAAGTTTAGCAAATATGAACGTTCATCTGTGCTAGCATGATCGGGTTTAAATTGGGAACAGCAGTAGAAAAACATAATGATATCGACAGCTATTCTTCTCTAGCTCAAAATGTGAATCATTGACAGAACCTACTGCTCTTCGATTCATCGACTCAAATTAAAATCCACGAAACGTCCAAAATCCAGAATCCTCCATTTTCTGTTTCAAATAGATAAAATCCAATAAACTGCAAACTACTTGACAAAAAGTTTCCCATCAGGCACATAAAAAAAAACACTGAAATACTCCTTCAAGCATAAAAGTGTCTGTTCGAAGCATAACGTAAAATCCAAAATCAAACTGGCGATTTCAATTGAATTTCCATTACTCTTGATCGTCAATGTTTTCAAAAATGCTTTCGAATGTTTTGCTGGAGAACTTTTTGCCAGAATGTGGCACAACTATCGAATAAATCGTTCGTTGAAAGAGCGCGATGCACGTCGGTCTGCCTCCGGGACAATTACAGGTCGTCAACGTAATTCCGTTTAATGAAATGTTTGCCGTTGACGGACAGAACGTCACGGCGGAAGAAAGTCGGCTTGGTGCGCGACTTTCTTCTAATTAATCTGATTGTCCCTGACTTTTCGCGGCGCGGTAACACGGAAATAAAATGGCTCGTGTGTGCTTTAATAATGGATCGGCTCCAGCTCGAAACGGTAACGGTGAATGGAATCGAAAATAAGCGTTGCGCGCTGGGTGAGAGAGGAAAAATGTAAAGACGCGCGGCTGGGTAATTGGACGGCTTGGTAATTAACGGATGATAATAACGATAATGATTACAGCGATGACGACGATAATAGTGGTATCGTTGCATTATGCCAGCGGCAGGAAAGTTTACGCGTAAATCGCCGCGTTTCTCACATTTCCTTCAGTCAATCGACTAATTTATGATCATGGTATACGGTCTTCTATATTTTCAACGTTTAGATCATCTGGGAACCTTTGGCAACGATACAGCGCCGATGTCTGTCGTTAGCGATGGGACCAAGTATGCACCAAGTATAATCGACACCAGTATGTTCCAACACCTTATAAATATTCAGTGAGACAAAATCGAATCCTCGTGAATTATTGTATCGGAACTTTTTGCGCAAAATAAAATCAATCACTGCATTAAACATTATACATTGGAAATTATTGCCAAAATGATAAAAATATATTTCAATATATATTCGATTGTAAAGGTGACAAATTGTTAAATCAGTTAGTCTGACATTTTATTCAAAATTATTTGTTCCGTTCAATTGTGCGATTTATTTCCGAGAAGAAACAGAGACAATTAGCCTACATGACGTTCGTTAATCTAAGCTAAGCAAACTTTGACAAGATTGTTATTTTTGAAAGATTCAATTCAAATATTAAATTTCATTCGTTTATTCAAAATTTACAATCAACGTGTATAAAAGTAACTATAGATTCATGAAAGTATTCGATCACTTATCATAGAAGAGCATTTCAATACGTACAGATCATGTGTGTCAAATTTCACCAACACTGTAATGATTATGTTGATAAAATTTAAAATCAAGTTGAAGATGTATATAAAAGTTACAAGACATTTATTGCAAACATAAAAAATTAATATCTGAAGCATATAACGAGTATTAAATACTGAGTCTTATTGACTCTTTAAATAGTTTCTAGATACCTATGAAATGTACAGTATAATTGTACTAAATATTTTATAATTTTTAAATCTTTATAATATTAATAAAGCATATAATATATGATACAATATTAAGATTAAATTATAATATATTATATATAATATTATATATTATAATATAATTAATATTATTAATTATAATATAATATAATATAATATAATATAATATAATATAATATAATATAATATAATATAATATAATATAATATAA
>NW_025109230.1:0-3863 GCF_011392965.1 Frieseomelitta varia
GTTAAAGTCAATCTCTTGTATAGGTTATTACCGACTTGGAACTAAATCTTATCAATTTATTATGAAGGTTAGTCTGTCTTGTTAGGTTAGGTGTCTTAGTTTTAGGATTTTTTTTCTGTATTTTCATTATTTATAGCCGCAACAACTGCTTGCGTGGATTATTAGCGACTTGAAACTTCAAATCTTGTTGTATATGCAATTTGTTACATAGGTTAGACTGTCTTAGTTAGGTTTCATTATTTAAAATTGCATTCACCTCTTGTGTAGGTGATCAGTGACTTGAAACTTAAAATTTTGCGATTTGTAACATAGATTAGACTATTTCTATCCAGTGATATCATACCGACGAGTTCAACAGAAAGAAAAAGCGACGAATTATTCTATACGGTTCGGTCACTCGTTATGGTCCGCGGAAACCAGTTACCAGCCCAAGGGGTTAAAATTCTCTCGATCGTTTGTAATTTTCGATCGTGACAGTGTCACAACGATAAAAGGAGATTACTCCAGCAAAAAAAAAAAAAAAAAAAGAAAAATACTGATCAAGACACTAGGACCGAAAAGTGATCGCATAATCTCAGAAAACGTGATTCCAACGTTACAACGAAAGAAAGCGCAATTATTTCACTGTTCACGCGATTCGTTACAAAAAGAAAAAAAAGTATTAGACGCGTATAATACTGAATATATAAAGTACCGAGAGGGGTTCGACAAGATTCAAGAAAATAGTTGTACGAGAGTGTCTTTTGATTGTTCGAACCAAACTGTCTTTATTGAGCTTCTTATACATGGTGTGCTGTCTCGAAAGTTTTCCCAGAAAAGGCAGATAATTTTCAAAATTCTCGAAGCAACAATAACGTGTTCGATTGGGAGGAAATCCTGTAGATTTATAGAGGGATCAGAGTTTGCTCGTTTCATTTATGACAGTGGCCACGCGTCTGTCTGCGCGGGATTTTCCGGATCGCGCGGCAGCCGAGGCTCTTTACGAGGCTCTCGTTCGAACGGGCAATTATACTTTTCGGGCTACGAATGAAACGACCGCGTCAAACTGTCGGCGGAATTGGCCAGCGACCGTTTACTTGGCTGTTTTACGCGGCTCCACGCATTCCGACTTAATTGGACAATTTAATGGAACGTCCGTCGTTGTCGATGCGAGCAATACCTAAATGACTCGCTTGTATCGTTAATTAAATTTTCCTCGCGCGTTCCAGCTCGTCCATTTTTTGAGCTTGTCGCTGTCGTTGTCGAGAAGAACCACTGCCGATTCTTTCTCGATCGATCCTTCCCGAAGGATCAAATCGTCGCGTCTCGATAATTGTGGGAAATAAAGAAAGCTGTTAACATTTTGATGTCATTTATGCGATCGTCCGTCGCGGCATGATTAGGTATTACTGCTATTTACTAAGTTTGCTTGTCAAATTGAGGATTTTTATATGATGATATGATCTCTCACGTGTGTAGAGATAATTTGGAGAATTTACAACAGTACATATGTATATTAAACGTATCTTTAAAAATATGTTGTTTCACGTATACGTTATTCGTATAGAATAATACGTTCTATAAAATATTTTCTATAAATTCTATATTATATAAATATAGAATATAAATTCTAAATTATATGAGTAAATTATGAGTAAATATTATGAGTAAATTATATGAGTATAGAATATAAATTATAAATTCTAAATAAATTATAAATTATAAATTATATGAGTATATTATGAGTAAATTATATGAGTATAGAATATAAATTATAAATTCTAAATAAATTATAAATTCTAAATTATATGAGCATAGAATATAAATTATAAATTCTATGAGTATAGAATATAAATTATAAATTATAAATTCTAATTCTATGAGTATAGAATATAAATTATAAATTATATGACTATAGAATATAAATTATAAGTTATATGAGTATAGAATATAAATTATAAATTATATAAATATAGAATATAAATTATAAATTATAAGAGCATAAAATATAAATTATAAATTATATGAGTATAGAAAATAAATTATAAATTTTATGAGTATAGAATGTAAATTATAAATTATATGAGTATAGAAAATAAATTATAAATTCTATGAGTATAGAATATAAATTATAAATTACATGAGTATAGAATATAAATTATAAATTATATAAATATTATATAAATACTATAAATTATATAAATATAGAACATAAATTATAAATTATATAAACATTATATAAATTTTATAAATTATATAAATATTATATAAATTCTATATTATTCTATATTCTATACGTTATTCGTATAACACATAATTAAACGTAACATGTTACAAACGTAATACGTTATTCTATAAAATATCATATAACAAGATTTATAAATTGGTCATTTTGGCCATTTTCTGGTAGTCCTAATTCTAACAGAACGAATCACGTATTAATCAAGGATTAAGAAATCTCAAAGTACGTTCGAATCTCTTGCTTTCTTGACACAAAGACATTTATTAACTTATTTTCAAACATTTAGAACGAAGGACAACTGCTCGATTGTTTTTCACGCTGGACGAGGAGGTTTTCTAACGTTCGTCGCGCTTCCATTGTACCGAGGTTATTGTACCGAGAGCGCTCGGTCGCCGACCCTCGCTCTGTTTTTGTTTGGTGTCCTCGAAGGAACGTTCGATCGGTCGATCGAACGTTCGATTCTAACCTCGGCGAAAGCGGATTACTGTCGCATTGGGAGGGGGAAAGGGCAGTCAACTGTTCCGCGTTTTGAAATGATTGGCCCAGCGCTGGCTGGGCCGACTCGTTATAAAACTGGCTCGCGCGCAGCGATCCTCGAGTCGATATTCGGAAATTAATTAAGTCTCGTCCTTGTTGACAGTTGTCAAAAAGTCAAAAGAAAAAAAAAGAAAGTGTCTCTAACGTACCTGTATCTGTGTCAAACGATCAACTTGCCTTGGCACGTTGGAACGATATGGAAATTTCGAAGCTCGTAGCTTCCCTGTCTGCTTCGACGCGAGTTGAAACAGAAGAATGTTAAAAATTTCATCAAAGCTCGCCAGTCGGGCGACGTGAACGAAACGACAAGAGTCGAAAACCGAGAGAGGAGGAAGGACGCGTTTCTGGATGCTCGCCGAGCGGACCGATTTCGGACACCGGAAATGGACGCAGAAAGGACCGTGGCGAACTGCGGGAGAAGCAATCTCGAGGCACGATTACGGCAATGGAGCGGATATTCCATCGAGAATCGAAGAAAGGAGAAGATTTCGACGAGGAGATCGGTGGTAAAATTCTCGTTCACTCAGGGGGCGGTGGTTTTCCAAACGTGGACGTTGGCTGCAGTTCCTCGAGACGTCGAGTCTCCGATGGCTTGCCAAAATATATCTTCTTCTCTGCCCCCCTTTCCCGTACAAATCGGTGAAAATTTATCGTTCGTTAGCTCGAGATCGCGATCGAGATGTCCGCGTAAATATCGCCCGCGGCGAGGTGAAACTTAAATTCCAAATACCTCGTCGGAACGTTTGACTGTTGACGTAGATTCCCGTATTACTTGTAAATGTCGCGGTGTTCGAAGTGGTCCGGGGCCAGGTTTCGATTCGTTTCTGTCGGTCAAAGTCGTTTGTGGTTCGTCAAAAACGTCCGGTTCGATCTGTAAACTTTCCCTCCGAGAGGTCCTCGCTGAACACACATAATAAACGCGCGGCCTAGACTCGAAAACTTCGACACCTGATCTGTGAAAAGTTTCGTCGGCCTTAAAATGTTCAAAAAGAAAGAAAGAAAGAAAGAAAGAAAAAGAAAAAAGAAAAAAAAAAAACTAGATGTTTTTTCTAACGTGATGACAAATAAGTTTATTAGGTGTTCTCCGTCACGTACATAATTCTCG
>NW_025109231.1:0-3870 GCF_011392965.1 Frieseomelitta varia
GTTGGAGTCAATTTAGTTGTGAATTGTAAGAACTGTGAGCCGCGATATACAAGTAAAAAGAGTAGGTAAAGGATACATATGAGAAATGACGTTCTGAAACTTTAAACGCGTTTTTCTCGAGACTAGGTTTTTAGAAACGGTGTGCAAGACAATTCGGAATCTAACCAACCGATTACTGTTATTTAGTGTAACATTTACTAGGGATTGACGATCGAATATTTTTTAATTTTTAACAATTTCGAAAAATATACACAAAAAACGTAGAAATTGTTGGCATAAATTCGATATATCAAAAACAAATAGCTGCCACTTTCATAATTTTCACAAAAATGAAAATCTTGGATCGTCAATCCCTAGAGAATATTGTTCGTTTTTGAACTTTTCTTGCTTTTTCGCTGCAACTAATCCTGTTTGGCTAGAATCATGCACACCGATGGGCAATGTAAAAAAAAATTTATGTAAAACGATACTGTTAAAAAGTTAAATAAGAGCCTTCTTCTTTTCTCTTTTAATGTTGCTTTTCATAGTTCATACTGTGTTAAGATAAACCACAAAAGCTCATGTCAATCAAATATATAGTATTTTCTTTTTACTAGCCCTCCAAAGTATTCGTAATTTTTAACTGACGTCAAACTGTCCTGCCCCCTTAAGAAGATCAAAATCCGATCTAAACCAGACAGTAGCTAAGAAAAAAAAGGGAGGTAGGAAAACCATAGGCACGCATTGTGGAAATAAATTGCAAGACGGAAGCTTGACACGGAGAAAAGCGGAGAATTCAATACCCGGACTCGTATCTCGTGCAAACACCAGCCCTGTGAATTCAACCTCCGGGCTCGACTCTCGCCATGGGGGCCATTCTTGATCGGCCGAGGCCAAGAATCAGCCGTAGATCGACAGATTTATTATTTGCGGACGATTTGTCATTCGAGTGGGCCCCCCTTCTTTGTGTGCCTTTCGGATTGAGATATCGGCGCGAGCGATTGAGATTTTGGTCGATTCGTCCCACGAAACCCGTGTGCCCGCTTCGGGGGTGGAGTGGATAGATAAGCGAGATATTCAGGCGAAAAAAAACCAGGTCTTAGACGTTCCCGATGGAATGGTATTTATTTATTTATTTTTTTTATTCGTCGGGAATGAATACCAGACAAGTGTACGATAAAAATACACCAGAAAAAAGTACAAAAGCGTAGTGCTTATTATTATTATTGTTGTTATTTATTAGAGTTATTATTAGAGTTGTTGTATTACTATTATTTTCATTATTTATTACAGTTATTATTATTATTATTATTATTTATTACAGGAAATTATTTTGTCTTTTTCTAATGTATATTGTATATTATAATGTACAATATACAGTATACAGTATATTATAATATACAATATACAGTATACAGTATATTATAATATACAATATACAGTATGTTATAATATACAATATACAGTACATTACAATATACAATATATAGTACACAGCATATTATAGTATACAATATATAGTACACAGCACATTGCAATATACAATATACAGTATGTTATAATATACAATATACAGTACATTACAATATACAATATATAGTACACAGTATATTATAGTATACAATATATAGTACACAGCACATTGCAATATACAATATATAGTACACAGTATATTATAGTATACAATATACAGTACACAGTATATTATAGTATACAATATACAGTACACAATATATTATAGTATACAATGTGCAGTACACAATACATTATAGTATACAGTACACAGTATATTATAGTATACAATATACAGTACACAGTATACTATAACATACAATATATAGTAGACAGTATATTATAGTATGTAATATACAGTATGTTATAATATACAATATACAGTACATAGTACATTATAATATAGAATATAAAGTACACAGTACATTATAGTATACAATATACAGTGCAAAGTATTTTATAGTATACAATATACAGTAGACAGTATATTATAGTATATAATATACAGTACACAGTAGATTATAGTATACAATATACAGTACACAGTATATTATAGTACACAATATACAGTACACAATATACAGTACACAGTATATTATAGTATACAATATACAGTACACAGTATATTATAGTATACAATATATAGTACACAGTATATTATAGTATACAATATACAATACACATTATATTATAACATACAATATATAGTAGACAGTATATTATATTATATAATATACAGTATGTTATAATATACAATATACAGTACATAGTACATTATAATATACAATATAAAGTACACAGTATATTATAGTATACAATATACAGTGCACAGTATTTTATAGTATACAATATACAGTACACAGTATATTATAACATACAATATATAGTAGACAGTATATTATAGTATATAATATACAGTATGTTATAATATACAATATACAGTACATAGTGCATTATAATATACAATATAAAGTACACAGTACATTATAGTATACAATATACAGTGCACAGTATTTTATAGTATACAATATACAGTACACAGTATATTATATTATACAATATATAGTACACAGTATATTATAGTATACAATATACAGTACACAATATATTACAGTATACAGTATACAGTATACAGTACACAGTATATTATAATATACAATATACAGTATACAGTATAATATACCTATTAGTATAATATACAATATACAGTATACAATATAATATATCTATTAGTATAATATACTGTATACTGTATATTATAATACACTGTAGTACATATTATATGTTGTAATATATACATAGTATAGAGTATATATAATATATTATAGTATATACTATATACAATATAATAAATATATTAAACGTAATATTACTACATAACACAGTACTGTACAATTATGTAATAATATTACACTTACTACGATAAATTTACTACAGTAAATGTAACATTGCTACATAATATAATAAACATATTGAATGTAATATTACTAGATAACAGGAACCTAACATTTAACACTTCAATATTGATGAAGAATCGCTTGAAAAGAAGCAAAGCGTTCGACGAACAGCGATAGCGTTCTCGATGAGTCGAAATACAGGGAATACCGGTGGTATTGTACCGGGGCGACGTGTGGCTCTCGAGGCAACTCCATGGTCCACCATCGGACGTGAATAATGCAGGTGAAGTGGCGACGCGCGACTTCACGTCTCGGCGAATGGCAGACGGTGCCTCTGGAATTTTATTAACGACCGCAACGTGCCGGCAGCTCGCGTTTGACGGCTTCCTGGCATCGATGCCCGGTGGCTGGGCTAATTAAAACTGACACACGGTGTCCCATGACGCGCGTATCCATGCCACCAGCCATCGGAGCTCCTCGCGACGCGTAACCACTGTTCTGTCGCGCTGGTTCTTCCGGTGTTCAAGCTGGACCACTGGCTCCAACGCGTTTGTCCCTTGGACGAGATTTTTTCGAATTTTTTTCAGAACGAATCGGAAGCGAATTTTCAATGTTCGAGAAAATTCCGGAAAATGTGATATTTATTTGAGGGTTTATTTCCAATTTAACTTTATTTCAATTCAAATTTAAAGAATAACTTCAATTTCTTCGGAAAATTTTGTTATCTATAATTAATATCTCTTCGAAACATATAAATCAACGTTGAGCTTAATTTCGCCCCCTCCTCGGATTCATCTCTCTATATTATTAATTAATTCTTTAATTGAATTAAAATCTGACCTACGATTCTCCAACATGTCAATTTTCTTCTACGAATTTCTGCCAAACGTCGATTAAATGTCTTCGTTTCTTTTTTTTTCTTTTTTTCAAGCTTCTGTCAATTTTGTAATTGTATCAATTTTTTTTTTTTTTTTTTTTTTCT
>NW_025109232.1:0-3872 GCF_011392965.1 Frieseomelitta varia
CTCGATCATGCCGAACCTCGTCAGTGCGAACACGAACACGCCGACTATGATGATCGCGGAGAAGGGAGCGGACTTGGTGAAGGAGGACTGGGCGAAGAAAGAGCGTGTCGAACTTTAAAAGCTTGTTAAATACCTGCCTGCTTTCGATTTGATTTCGAATCTCTTGGAAGCCACGTTGATTAGTTAAGGAAAACTGCAATTATAAAACTGTACAGAGAATGCACGCTCTTGACTATATATATCTTTTTTGAAAATTCACTGTCAAATACCGATCTTTTGTAAATTCATACTTTATTTTAATGCAATTAAATCTTGGTTTGAATGTAAAATTTACTATTGTAACTATATTTTTACTATAGTGTTGCTATATTGTATTGTACTGTTACTTCATTGTACTTCACTGTACTACATTGTACTATACTGTTATAACATTGTACTATTACTTATATTGTAATACACAACATTATGTATCATATAATATTGTAATATTTTGTGTTAATGCAAATAAATGCAATCGATAATCGTTCATGTTAATGCAATAGATAATGTAATCATTCTCACATTGATGTAACAGTAGTTTATGTTAATACTAATGGATTATTAATCTAAAGGAATTTCTAATATTGCAAAGTAATACATACTAATGTATGTAATGTATGTATCTAAACAATATGTATAATTCTAATATTATGTTACATTGAATTATTGTTACCCAACACTATGGTGAATATGGTATACATTATATTATTGAACAATATACACTTTGGCCACCTTACCATCATCATGTATGTGCAATCTTCCACTTTCAAGTTTTCTAGAAAAACATAAAAAATTCACAATCTAATTTCGAATTTTTCTTTTAATTAAATTATGAATTTTCGAATTTTTCTGCAGTTAAATTTCGACTTTACGAATTTCATGCATTTTAGGATGTAATAATGTAAGTAACATCATATATATATTAAAGAAGTGCGCGTGTCATTTTAATTGTTGTTGAATTACTATTGCATTAAAGATTATTTTACTTTTTCAATAGCTATCGACAAATACCAGATTTCGCTCAAATGTCACAAAAAAATGACGAAAATTTTGTTTGAAACGACAATTATAAAACTTAACGAGAGAAAGCACTTATATTTTTTATATAAGCACTTATATTTTTTATTAACTGATTGATTAATCAATTAGTTGATGAACTGATTAACAAGCGAAAGTGCTTGAATATTTTTCGAAAAATTTTATTCAGAATTGTAAAAAATAGAAAAAGAACCAAAAGATCGACCGTCTCTTCTGAATGACATTTTACAGAGACAAGCATCATTTTTAACGTAATAATTAACCTAATAATGACGCAGAACTATAATGTAATAGACAATGTAATTCAATTCTTTTTAATAATATTACTCTTTCAAGAAATAAGTAAACAACAATAACATAAATGTAATTTAAATAAATTACTATTAATTAAATATTCATTATTTTAACTATGTTCATAAAATGCACGAAAATCTGCGGTCTAGTGACTTGCAGCTTCGCGTTGAGAGATTGCTTCCTACACTTTACTCTGACACACTCGTACGTACGTTACAAAGTTCGTGAAAGAAAAACTCGTCAGAATTTTTATGTTGGCAAACGTAATAAAATAATAGAACGTAAAACAGAGAACGTAATAAAATAATAGAACGTAATAAAATGACAGAAGGAAAGAAATGGTGCGCTAAATTCCACCGTTGTTTTGCTAGGAAAGAAAAAACGAACGGAGAGAATGGAATTTTTACATGGAAATGGAGATTAATGTAATTTTTACGAATCGCGGTGCACTGCGAACGAATGAATATCGTAACAAAGAAATTAGTTCCTGTAGATATAAAAGCAATGATACCGATTTTTATAAACAAATATGTTTGCATAATATGTGTAATATGTAACATACATATATACACATAATAAAATATAAAATAATGACGTAATAATAAATAATATACATAAAAAATAATAATATATGATATATGTATTAATATACAATATAAATTAATATGTTAATAATATATAACATACAATACAAAATAATAATAATAGTAATATACATATATACATATAATGGAATATAAAATAATGACGTAACAATATATAATATACATAAAAAATAATAATATATGATATATATATTAACATATAATATATATTAATATGTTAATAATAATATATAACATACAATACAAAATAATAATATAGTAATATACATATATACATATAATAAAATATAAAATAATGACATAATAATATATGATATATATAATATATATTAATACGTTAACAATATGTCACATACAATACAAAATAATTATATAGTAATATATAATATCCAAATAAATATATATATATAAAAAAAGATTTTAAAAAATTAATAAGTTAATTTTCTCAAAGTAACAGATCTTCCTTCCTCCTTAAACGTTACATTTATCCTATATTTCATACGATACAATACAATTAAACAAATATGAATGATTCTTACTCAAACGAATCTTTATCTGAATATACAGGGTGAGTCTCGTAACATGACATCAAATAACTCATAAAATACTTGTTGTACGAAAAAGCGTTTCAAATAGAAGTTGCATGGCTTCCAGGGGGGCATATAGTACTGTAATCACTTTTATATTATCTTACTTTTTCCATCAGGATACGACGGTCACCGTCATTTTTTTTAGGTGGAATGGTTACTATTTCTTCCCGAATTCAAACGAAGCGTTGAATTCTACATTAGAAAAATATTACACCAAACAGGATCTAGGATACTAGTTGCTGAGACATTAGCAAAATGAGTTTCATTTTAAGCGATATTCGAACTGCTGCTCGTTACAATCAATACAATTACGTAATCTTATTATTAGAGACCGAGAAACATTTTCAATAGTTGCTGTTATTGCAGAGCATGCACGACTAATAATGTTGTTGAATGTCTTCCACTGTTGTTGGTGGCTCGCGATGAATATCGTTTTTTAATGCTGCCCAAGCTGGCCAAGCAATTAGAGTATAGTAGAGTATTATTATTATATAGTATATTATAGTATATTATAGTATATAGTATATTATAGTATATTATAGTATATAGTATATTATAGTATATTACAGTATATTATAGTATATTAAAGTATATAGTATAGTATTATTATTATATAGTATAGTATAGTATAGTATTATTATTATATAGTATATTATTTTAGTATAAAATAGTATTGGAGTATTCTAATTACAGTATAGTACAATACTTCTTACTATTCTAATTACAGTATAGTACAATACTTCTTACTATTACTGAACATTGTGGAAGTAACATCTTTCTCATGTACATTACATTTACTATGTTTTTGTCACTTAATTGACGATACTTATGTAGTATCCAGGACTGTGATTGGCCGCTCATAAATAAAGTTGTCTTGCTACGTTGTGCCAACAGTCATAACGTTGATGAACGATCTTCTAATACAACGTAATTTATATTTGCTAATATCTCAGTAACTATGTACTTCAGGCCCCATTTGGTGTAATAATTTTTTTATGGAAACTGACAATGAAACACACGGCTGAGGTAAGTTCTGATTAATACCAAATATTTTTAGAATGGCTGAAATAAGATGATAAGATAATTTTAAACGACAGTTTAAGTTACTGACAACAAACCAAATCGTACATCAATCCAATTGATCTCATTCTAAAGCGTGAAACCTCGACTTTACCAGTCTTGAGTTCTTTTTTTTTCCAAAGATGCTTCTACATCGTGCAGCGAGTGGAAAAGCAGGGACACTTTTGTCGTCGGAAACTGTAGAAATTCAGACAACTCTGAAACCACTGAAAAATTTTTTTCACGA
>NW_025109233.1:0-3872 GCF_011392965.1 Frieseomelitta varia
ATTAAAATAATGTGTGAGAATGTATTATTCACAATAATGTCATTGGTGGTTGAATCCAACTGGATCGTAGTATTCGCGTATGAACTCAATTACCATTGCGTTCAATCGGAGGATCACCCACGTCGTGTTGCAACAAAGTTCCTGTATTTCTACGAGTGGTTCAGATTTTTCGGAAAAATCATATCCTTCAGACGTAAAACGACTGAGTTTATACTTTGGCACACGCTTGCCAAATTGCCTCCCTGAAACACAGAGTTTACCAAATAACTAAAGCTTTGAAGAGCATGCTTTAATATTTTTAAAATTCCATCTGAAAAATAGCGTTTTCTGTACGGTAGGACTTCGTCTTTGAAGTTACGAGTTTCGACGACGAAGACTATACATATGTATTCATTTGTGTATTCAGAAACGAACGTGCCAGTAGTCTTGAAATTTTATCTTGAAAGTGAAGAGAGAAATGAGAATTTTCGATTCATAAAAAAAAATTCTCGTTTAGATTCACTATAATCAAAACTGAATAAAATTCTAACACAAATGGTACGTGTACAGCAAGACCAAAAAACAATTTTACACGAGACTAGAGAAAATTCTGTATATGCACACCTCCAAAATTTGAATAATCCCATCTTGCAAAGTAAAGAGAACAGTTTCTACGTACAAACTAATCTTTTCAAGGTAGCGGTGTCATTTATTTGCCGCTATAAAAATTCTGTTAATAATGATTATTTACGTATTATTATATACATATTTTATTAGGAAAAATAACGCCATTATGAATTAGTATTGTAATATATGTACACATCTTGTACAGTATTAGCATATTTTTTGTATTCTTCGTATTTCTTGTATATCGTTTGCATACATATTTGTTGCATATGTAAATTTCAGTTACATAACAACCAACGGTTTAATTATCATCCTAACATAAGCAGTATTTAACTAAATAATTCGACGATAGGATCGACGATAGAAAAAAAAAAACGATAAGAACGGTAACTTGAACTTGACTGAGCATATGGTACTGAAACTGCCTTTCCGAATTTGTAACATATCTCTGGCTTAACTGCAAAATAAACCAAAAATTATTTATAAAATGAGAATAGCATGAGTTAGTATTTAAAAAATTTTTTAAATTTAAATTCTTTCTCAAGATGGCCTCTCCGTTACAATCGAGTTAAAAGCATCACCGAAATAAACCACCGTGTGTTCTTCTATTTCAAACTGTCGCGGACGTTGATGTTGCGGATGTCATAGATACATGCATACAAGGAATCAGTAGTATGACGTATGTATACATGTGCTACCCGACGCGTGCAGTAAGCTCGTATGTATACAAGCGAGTTGTAAGCTGTTTTTAGTGGTTAAAGTAATTATTAATCTGTCAACGTTTATCGGTAAATATCAACACTTTAAATCGATTATTTTCCCAAGTTTTAAGTTCACGCTTGAAACAATCTTATATAATGAAAAAAGAGTTAACTCTAATAGGAACGTAAGAAGTGGTTTGTCCAGAACAGTTTTTCTCGAAGAAACTTTCGTCTCGAAAAAAATTCATTATACGAAACGCGTCATTCGCCTTGATCGACAAAACAAAAAGAGGATGCAATAAAGTTTGTTAGTACTTTAGTATGATGTATTGCTTTACGTAAGTATTGCTTCGTATCAGTAGGCTTGAATATTTATTATACAAGTACGTGTATATTGGTAAATGTAATATTCGTTTAAAGTATACATATATGTACGTAGGTAAACCATTCACGATATAATTACTTAATATATATGGACATAAATTGTGACTGGTATTCACATTACCATCTTTAAATTTATATTATTAAATTCTAAACTAAAATTAAGGATCCAAATCGACATGAAATTTCGGGAGATTGGGAGAAGAGGAAGGCAAATATAAAATTTTAGCATCAGGTATTGATAGAATTCCTTGAAAAATTAGTAAGAAAACTTTCGGTACGATACAGACATTACTAATACGACAGTTCTCGTATGCTATTGCCTATTATCATGGGCAAATTCGCATCGAAAATGTACAGTCAGTTGCGACGTTAATTTTTCTCAGACATGGCAAGAAGCATTTCGTTGCGTTTCTATTCATTGCTACTGTACACTCTTCTTTGCTGAACAGCGTACCAAAATTCTTAATAAACTTTCGAAAATAGTCCGCAAATCCTAAAAATATTCTGTACGTGCTTTATCATTTCTGGTCGTGGTGCAATTAAATATTACGTGGATGCTGTTAAATCCGAATCTTATCTTTGTAAAGGCCAAGACATAGTCTTGTTTGCAGTAGACGATATCACTGCTAAAGAATATGTTTGTGTGGTATGAAAAATAGTAAGACCTGAGGCTAAAGAATACATTTCTAGAATTTCAAGTAAATATCGATAACAATAATAATGATCAAGGCTTATGATTTTGCTAACTCAATGCATCATCCTTTTTCATGTCTCTCCAATAATTTCGAATTCAACAAAAAAGAAATTGAGAATAATTATTAGATCAAAACCTCGAACGAAGTTCGTATTTTAAGCTTTAGAAGGCTATGTAAATACAGTTTAAAAGATGCCAACGAATATCTGACTCGTTTATCATTACTATTGAAGTTTTTATCACCGCAGGCAAGTTGAACTGCTTCCCAATTAAGGAAGAGGGGTCACATAACTCAGGAATTCTCACGTAATTTCGAAATAAATGACAGTAGTATAATAGCAGTCGATGCTGCTACGATGATTAATTAAACATTAACGTTTTGCATACATCCTCAAAACAGAATTAGCAAATACAAAAATGACAATGAAACAGATGTAATATCAATCATAATTAAGATTAAAGACTTCCATTTTCACAGATTCCTCAGAGTAGTTCAATATATTTCGAAGGAATAAAGTTTGAATGACATTGTCTAGCTGTTAGACTAAAAGAGACTAAACAATGAAAAGAAAATAATATGTCCCATATCATCTAATCCGAGAAGTATTATGTATCCTAAATATATACTAAATAAGGAAATTATATCCCACTGATAAACTTCTCCTTCGCCGTAGACCATACAAGCTGCTTTTTCCTCATCATGAATGGTTTCCAACATCTGCAACGGTTTCGTTCGCATCGCTAGTGTAAACCTTACCTTTAAAACATTTTGTCAACTCTTGATGGTATATTTACTACTCGTTACTCTAAGCAGCGAATGCAATTTTCCCTGAGTTTCGATCTATATTTCAATTTTATATTGTTCATTATTTTAAAAGAAATTTTCATATTTGTACGTCGATCCAAACATTCAACGTAATCTTAAATCCGAATCGGTAGTTGGATACTCGTTTGAACATAGTGATTTAAATCACTCTGTTTCGTATTCACATTCCAGGTTGTAATTCTTCGTGAAAGATTTTATAAATTTATTACAATTTATTACAACTTGGATACTAATATACTTTGTAATTACTTTTTCGAACTAGACAAACTTTGAAAATTTCTTTTTCGAGTTTCATGATAACAATTTTTGTCTTAAACGCTTCAGTAACGAGAAATCAATCGAAAGTCATTGACAGAGTAATTTATTTTTATCACTTTTAAAACTGAAATACATAGTATATTCTTGTTATTTTAGAAGAAGACTGCCGTGTTTGATGACAAGATACCTCAATAATTAGAAAACTTGCTTGGTACTTCATACCCCAGTGCAGTATACGGTCTAAACGGCAAGTCGTAAAGATGAAGGATATTTGATGCAACGCGACGTGGGTGATCCTTCGAACGCAATGGTAATTGAGTTCATACGCGAATACTACGATCCAGTTGGATTCAACCACCAATGACATTATTGTGAATAATACATTCTCACACATTATTTTAAT
>NW_025109234.1:0-3883 GCF_011392965.1 Frieseomelitta varia
TTAATTTTCCAAAAAAAAAAAAAAAAAAAAGAAAAAAGAAACAAGAAAAAAGGCCAGAAATTGCGTGGGTAGTCCCACTGATTGCGGACCATAACGAGTGACCGAACCGTATACCCCGCTTTCTTTTTGATACGTCGTCTGTAATGACATCACTGGATAGAAATTATTGAGAAGTGATAAATTTATTACATTCGTTGTACTTATAAAGTTTAATATGTGTTTAAATATAAATATATAAATATATATCTAAATATATGTTTAATATAAATACATATGTTTAAATATAAATATATAAATATATAACTGAATATATGTTTAATATAAATATATACGTTTAAATATAAATATATAAATATATATCTAAATATACGTTTAAAACTGATCGAATGTTGCAATTTTGGGACAAGAAATTGTCAAAGTGGCGTGGCAGATCGTTAGATCATTCCAGCTCAATAGGTTAAATTGCTATCGAAGTGTTTTAAGGGATGCGTCGCCGAATTATACGCATAGTACGTACATACGTCGTTTCCGAGGCAGCTTGCCCATTCATTACACACGAGTATCGAGTTTCTATACGGTAGACCGCAACGTGGTAATACGATGACCCCTCGTGGAGCAAGGGTGCGCCGGTGTACAACATTGGCGCCTAATTTTGAGACTTGGGTTGGCCAGGGCCCCACCCGTGTCATCTTGAAACGGGCAAGGTATGCGTCCGTATCTAACGAGCCAAGATGGCAGTCGCTCGCCTCATTCCTGGGACCTCGTCAGTTTACCCGTGCACGAGGCAAACTACTCGGCAAACACGCAGCCTCTCGTGAATGGAAAGGAGGAGAGAACAGAGACACCTTCTCGGTCTCGTAGCTGGCATCCAGCTACTAAACACCGCCAGCCCAGACATTTTTGTCCTTCGAGCGGATATTACAGAGTTTCTCTGCAAAGATTGTTTTTCCTTCTTCCTCTTTTCTTTCTTTTTCGTTTTCTTCGTTTCGTTTTGACAAAGAGATAGAAGACAGAGGGATAAAACGAGCAAAATGAAACGTTTCGTGCGTGAGAAACGTGAGAGACGGAAGGAAACTCTCTCTAGCCTGCAGCTTTACAGAGTGTTCGATGTACAGGGTGTCTCGTAATTGATTGCGAGTAGGATGTGATTTCTAAAACGTGAGGAAACGAGTCGAAAAAGAAGAAATAAGATTTTTTTCGTTGAGACCTTCGGTTTTTGAGAAATTGATAAAAGTTGTGCATAAATAATTGAAAACAACTCGTCTTTTCAGCAATTTTAAAGGCATCATAGTACTAAACTCATCTTGTAAAAGTAAAACTAAAGACTGGTGTTTGACAGAAATGTATCAATTTTTATGTTTAACTTTATGCTTCGATTTCAACATTAAACTGCTATATTTTTATAAAAGTTATAAATAATATTACAAATAACATTGCTACATTTTTATAAAAGTTATAAGTAATATTACAAATAACATTGCTATATTTTTATAAAAGTTATAAGTAATATTACAAATAACATTGCTATATTTTTATAAAAGTTATAAGTAATATTACAAACGCAATATTTTTATAAAAGTTATAAGTAATATTACAAACACAATATTTTTATAAAAGTTATAAGCAATATTACAAGTAATATTATATCATGCTAATATTAATATTTCACATAAGGATACGAAATCTTTCGGATGTACTTCGAATATTTTTCACTTTTCTGCATTGAATCGAACGCTGCGCGGCGGTGCAACTCCGTTTTATAAAAAAAAAAAAAAAAAAAAAAGAAACAACTCGCGTTTCCCGATTTTTAAAATTTTCAGAACAGCGGCGCTTCCAGCGGAACAAAAGAAACGTTAGAAAATAACGTAGTACATACTTCTACACGTGATATTCTCGTTGGAGAAGCAGACGCCCGCTGGAACTGTCGCTTGTGAAGAAATTCGGAAGATTTTCTCCAGCGGAAAAAAGAGAGCGCGGCGAAAAATAATAAAACAATCTAGGGAGCAACGTTCTCGGTTTATAACTCGGCATGCACGAAGAAACTTCGCACGAGCAAGAGGCTATAATTTATCTGGTAATCGTCGACTTTATTTATGGCTGCGTTTCGTGCATGACGAATAGAACTATACGCGTAACATTAATGAATATTTACTACTTTATCGCCTCAAATTTAATCCAACAATGCGCAGATGCTCACGCCGCTGGTGTTTCAAAGTATAACGAGACTTGTTACGTTGATTTTCTGTATCAAGAGTGGCACGGTCCAGTGAAATTAAAATCATTTAACGTTAATTCTGATTAAGCGAACGAAAGACGGGCAAAAATAAGTGTTGAGAAGGGATTTCTATAGAAACGGAACGTCGTACTACTTCTTTCAGCTCGGACGATACCAAAAAATAACCGTGTCTTTTTTTTAATATTTTGAAAAATAGGACAAGGTGATTGTTGCGTTATTATACAGTGGAAGGTTCACTGAAAAAAAGTTCTTTCTACTTGTTAGGGCGTGAGACTTGAGAGAAGGATGTCACTTGTCGAATCTAAAAAAAAAGAATTTTTTTAAATATATTATATTATATATTATTATTATATATATTATACATACCGTAACTATCAACGGTTTCTCGTTGAGAAAGAGTATCTTTTAATACAGAAAAAAATTCAAGACAGAAAGTCAAACACGGTTGTCGGGACATCTCAAAGAGAGACAGTGGGAGAGGAAGAAATTATTCGGTGAAAATCGATGTTTTTGTAAATGAATAAAAAAAAAAAACACATCAAAATGATAAAAGTTGATTTTATACGAGGCGAAAATTCTCGAAGGACGAGAGCAAAGGGTTAAAACGAACGTAAATCCATGGCGGTTAAAGGTATTATATGTTATAAACGAAGAGAGAGAGAGAGAGAGAGAAAGAGAGGAGTAGAACGGAGCAAACGTTAAGACCGGCGCGACTCTGGTGGAAAAATTCAGATTCAAAGAGGGGCTTCGGCCGGCTAGTTGAGCGTAATCGAAAGAGGGAAAATTCGTGGAATGTTTCTCGGAGACTGCGACCCGATTCAACTCGAGGGTGGAAGGAGAAGGAGAAGGAAGCTTGCGGCATTTTATCGGGGATTCGATAAGGGTTCCTCCCCCTCCCCTTTCCCCGTTCAGGAAGGAAGGCATCGTGTCCTTTCTGGTGCACGGCTGGTGGAAATCGGATTCTTATCGCTCGGGAAAGAAGCGAATCCGTGCCAGGCGAAACTCTCCGCGAGCCGGCGCGTTTCATCGACGAACGCCGAGTGCCGAGGCCCGATACGATCTTCGACTAAGTGATTTTTCGCCTCGGCGAGACTACCGGCGAGCCATGCCACGCCGCGGAAGGAATTCATTTCGATCGAGATATATCTCGTTTGCTGCTGCACACGGCCAACGGTGTTCTCCGCCGCGTCCAATCAATCCGATCGCTTGCTCCTCCACGCTTGCTCTCCGGAACCGGCCCGGCTCCCACCGCCCGTTGCCCGCCTTTAACTTTTCTCTGCTTTATGAGCCCGTGAAACGGACCTCGCCGCCGCCGTCGTTTAAAAACGCGGCCCCGACAGTTTTAACGAGACGTTGAAAACCAGACGAATAGAAACGAATTGCTCGTAGAGCGGTGCAATTTCGCGGAAACGACGTGAGAGCGAAAGGCAATGTCCTTCGTAATATATATATACATATTATACTGCTTGATCGCGAATTAAATGAAACAGATCTATTGCTCAATTTCGTTTTATTTTGATCTTATATAAAATGGCCTTGACGTCTTCAAATAAGTTTTTTAATTTTCAAAATCTTCGAAATCCTCGACTGCTATTGATGATAACGAGGATAATGTTTGATTGCTTATTTTCGTTCTACTTTGATCTT
>NW_025109235.1:0-3894 GCF_011392965.1 Frieseomelitta varia
TATGCAGATGAGAACAAAATTTGAGCCAAAAGGAAGAGTATGTATTTTTGTCGGTTACTGTCTCGACTCTGAAGCTTGCAGGTTAGTACACTAAGCATCCTAATAAAATTTTAAAAGGACGCTATGTTATATTTTTTGAAAATGATTTGGGATTTACTCTCAATGGTGAGAAAGAAGAAAATCCTTTAGGATGAACTTCCGAGTCATCAAGTATCGATGTCTTTCAAGATGACCTTCCAATTCAAGAGAAAGATGTTGAGCATAAAGATGGTTCAATTTAGAATGGTTTCTTGTGTATTCAATTCAGCAACAGCTTTGAATTGAATACAGAAGAAGAGTTACAAAGATATTTATCTCGAGTAGGAACGAGCAAGAGAATTTCCAGGCATGGTTAGACCGAAGAACCTCGTACTGTGAAAGAAATTCCAATTTGAAGTTTCACTTTTTCCATCGCCGTTATTGCCAGTAGTAAGTTTTTGGAAAACAGGTTTGGAAACTTACCACATTGCCATTAGGTAAGAAATCTGTCAAATCAATGTGGGTATTTAAAAAATAAAAAGACGAAAATGGTAAAACTTATAAAACTTGATTAGTTGCCCGTAATGCAACTATAATGAACATACCAACAACCGATTGACGTCCGCAATTCTACAAATTTCTTCCTGTATATATGTTGAAGCATGATTGTTACACCAATGCGACGTTTGTAATCTTTGAAAGTTGATGAAATGTGTTCACAACGTTCTCGGAGTAACACCGTAGATCTCATCAAGAACACATTTTGGAAAGAACACAAACTGGCAATGACTGGTCTGGCTATCATGAACAGCCTGGGCAAGACATGCATCTGCAGCAAACGTATACATTATACGAGCTGTGAAATGGGATAAAGAATGAAATACACATAAAATCTCAGCGCAACCAACCTAGAAGTTTCTTGTTGGTAGACGAATGCCTGTGGATTAGCAGTCCGGAGAAGTAAAACTGCAGTGGCAGAGATTTGAAAGTAAAAGTGGTGTCGATCTTCGAAACCTACTGGTAGCAATAAGTGATGGAAAAAAAAGATGAAAAAAATGAAACTTTGAATCAAACGTTTTTTTAGGGGAATGTTTGAGACCTTGAACAATCAGGGTTCTTGCACTTTAGGTGTTAGGGCTGCGCCTGTTCTTAACGTAATATGCTTGACAGAAGGTTTATCAGATGTAACCTCTTATGAAAGAACAAGACTTAAATACTAGTGATATGGCTGCGGATGTATTGACTAAACCTTTATTAGCCTCAAAGCATGAAAAGTTTTCCTGTCCACGACCGAAGAGCATCGTACTGTGGAAGGAGCTCTTAATTCCAATTATAATTTATATAAAGCGGGCCAAGCGGCCCCTCCTGTAAGAGATTTGTACCATCCTGCAGAGGTATTGTCCCTGTAGACTTGAAAAATAAAGCTCGGTTAATCTATTCTTATCAGTTTAATATAACACACTGCTTATAAAGAAGTCTGTATATTAACGTGAGCTTGGGAGCTCACTGCTTCTTCACCACGGGTCAGATCGGTGTTATAGTGCTGCTGGGATTGGCCCGCACTGAGAATTTCAAAAATCAATGTTTTCAGATCGCGAAACGATTCGATATCGACCCAGAAAAATTCTCGGTCACCCGATCCCGAAAAAGTTTGCGATTCGGTACTCACGCGCCTTGCGAGTGCAGCAACCACGTCAGAAGTGGCGACACCTCGGTGGTGCTGATAAAGTTCCATACCCGAAAGTGCTCGCTTGCCCCCTATGCTACGCTAGGCCAACGGCGGCAAATAAGAAGGGGAGCGTAATCTACAAGAAAGTCGGTGACCTCTGCAAGCACATTAAGCTCCACCACCCCGCTCTCACGACTATGTGGGTGTGCCGCGTCTGCAACGGCTGCTGCGACAAAAAACAGGAGCGTCAGAGTCCTGAGCGCACCCCCCCCCCCGCCACCCATCAGCAACACCAGGGTCACCCCGCCGCTAAGGAAATCACCCCCGGTGGCAAGAAGATCAACCTCGGGCCCATCCAAGAAGTCGCCCCCAGGGGCACAGCTCGTCCAAGGACCTCTCCGGCGCAGCGGCGCTACCCTCCCTGGACCCTCGGGCCGAGCAATCCCACCGAGCTCCCTGGCGAGACGTACGCCGACGACTTCACCACCAGCGAGGTCGCAACCGTCGCCGAGCCCAGCCCGGAGCTGGCCAATCCCACCCGCGGCGTCGCCCTTGACGACGTTTGCGGAAGTCGTCAGGGGTTCGGTTTCTTCCACCATTCCATCGACATCAGGTACCCCAGCTTCAGTGGTCGTCCTTACGACGTCTCCCACGTAACATCTTTGGGAGCCCAGCATCACCACTTGCTGCAGCAGGAATGAGCCTCCATAGCATTCCGGAGGAACCTGCTGCGACCGCGAGTCCTTCAGCGGGGAGGAGCCCTGTTGCCCGAGGGCCCGGGAGGGACTTCACCCCCACCATCACCATCATGAACATTGTCATTATCATCGTTATCATGAACATTACTACCATCAACACCACCACCGCCGCCACTAACATCAACAGGTCCCTTCCCACCGCCGTCGGACCAAGACTCCAGCGAGGACGACGAATGGACGCCAGTACGAACCAGACGGAGGAGACGAAGGGGTCCGGGGGTTCAACAGCAGCAGCCGCAACACCAGCAACAGCATGATCAGCAGCATCAAGATCAACAACAGCGACGACAGCTGCGTCCGTCGACCTCACCCGCAAACGTCAGCGAAGCGGGCTCCGATGCGGGCACGGGTCATCAAGCCGTCTTGTGGCAACGTATATCGCGGGCCGACCCCTCAGACATGGCTGCCTCGGGAACATTCGAGGTTGTACCTGTGTTTGCACCTGCGGCCATAGGGATGCGACCACTGCCGATCGTAGACGGGGGAGTTCCCCGCGTGAACGCTCCCCCCCCCCCCCCCCCCCCCCCCCCCGCCATCTGGCAGTGGTCCACCGACGCGATCAGCCCCGGGTTCAGCGCTGTCGACTGGTGAGCGAATCAGGGTGCGCAATCTGATTCGAGCGACCGGGGCCGATCCCGCGGCGTGGTTAGCGGGGAAACGCTGTCTGCCAGAGCGGCAGCGGCGCGTACCCGCGCCACCCTCGTGGAGAAAGCGAACGCCGCTCAGACAAGCGACGATTTGAAAAATCTGGCCCAGATTTTGCGCGCACAAACGCATACTCACGTTACGTCAGAAGCGCGTTACGCCGAGCAAACCAGAAGATCCAGTTTCCAGATCAGCGGAACTTTTCCCACGCGCGACGGATGGGTAAGGGAGGCGCCACTAGGATACAAAAGTTGTACCAGGCCAACCAAAAGCGAGCGGTGGGGAAGATCCTCAATAAGGACTCCCCGTTCAGTGAAGTGTCCAAGGATGTTGTCCAAAGGCACTTTACAGAGACCTTCCCGCGGATGGAAGGCTCTGCGCCTCTCCCTGCGCCCCGGGAAATAGTGGAACTTCAGCAGAGTCCAATGATGCCCAGGGTCTCCCCTCTTAGGTGTCACGAGGTCCTCCGTCGACTCACGAGGATGAAGAACTCAGCCCCTGGGCCCCGACGGGGTCACGTACAATGACCTCAAGAGCGCCGTTTTAAGGGCAGTGTATAACGCTTGTTTCCGCCTGGGGTACATTTCCCAAGCGTTGAAAAAGAATCTGATTATACTTATACACAAGAAAAGCAACCGAGAAAAAATTGAAAAATCACTGTAATGGGTGATGTAGTAAAATTGTTTGCCGCTGGCTCAAGGGTAGAGAAGTCCGAAAATAACATTAGCGGAGGCGGACCGGATCTTGAAGCGGACGGTGAAAAAATGGCTCTGCCTTGCCCAGCATGCCCCGCGCTGAGATTGT
>NW_025109236.1:0-3895 GCF_011392965.1 Frieseomelitta varia
CCCCTTTTACAAATTATAATCCATATTATATTTTATTCCAGATTGTCACTCATATAAATATATATATATATATATATATATATATATATATATATATATCTACTGCACTTGACTAGCGACCGAACGATATATTTATTCATCATATTATCCTGATTTATTACTTCTTGTAAATACCTATCTCAACCAGTCTTGGTCGTCATAATTATTATACCGTATCGTGTTTATCATCCCCCACACCCCACACCCCCCCTGAGCACGATTCCCGCGGCCAAGCATCTGCACTCTGCCGGCGTTCAATTTCGCTTCCTGTCCGACGTGCACGCCTGACGTACGAGCCAATTATCGTTCCTACGACGGTTTTGCCGAATCAGCGGTTCGACCGGTTCGACCCCCAACGTACGTTGGGTTTGGCGGCAGAGTGCAAATGCTGCGCCCCGCGTTTAGTTTGACTTCCGCTTTTCAGTGACGGGACTCCGCAGAGCCATGCTACGTTCCATTCCGCCTCGCACGTAAAAGTATCCGTGATGCGATACGAACGAAAGCTTCTTCATAACTCAAATGGATAGTTGTCTTCTCGATCGAGACTCGGGAAGAAATGGTTTTTCTTTTTTCTTTCTGTCTTATCGAGAATTTTTCCGGATTATTTCCAACGGACTGTGGCTCTGCGTTGATCCGGAGAAACGGACGTTGTGTATTCGTGAATTTCTGAAAGTTTGGAGAAATCTTGTCGTATTCAAGTAACCGTATCATTATATAATTGTTTTTATCATCGCGAATACGATTGAACGTTCGTTTCGACGGCGAGAAGACTCCTTGCAGCGTATCCTCCGCGTCGGGAGGACGCCATTTTCAGTGGTGCTCGAGGCTTCGTCGTACGATGAGACGAAACGTTGCTGTACCGTGTCGTTCTGTGTCGAATGGAAGGCGACACGGACCGATGCCAATGGTTCGTCGATTCACGGTGTCTCGAGGGCTGATAAAACGCGTCCCGACGCCGGAAAAAACTCACGCCCCCCCCCCCCAAACCCCCACCGCCCACCACCACGAACAACCACGTAGCCGGTGTACGTGAGAGTATCACGCTCCATAGAACACACCTGTGGCATAACTCTCTCATTCTGTGAAGCCTCGTTGATGACCCTTTTTCTTTCTTTCTTTTCTTCCTTTCTTTTCTCACTTGACACACGTGTCACACACTTAGCGGCCACACGACCCTTCGCCACTCTGTCAATCCGTTTAGCCGATGTAACAACTCTACTCTTCCAGCGACCCGTTTTATTTTGTTTCATTTTACTGTGCAACATCCACCGCAACGACACACACACACACACACACACACACACACACATACTCCGCCTCTGTTTTTTTTCATTCCCTCGCCTCTGTCTTTCGTCCACGCAGTCGAAGAACTGTAGAACTTTTTCTTTCTTTTCTCTTTTCTTTTGTTTCTTCGTTTGTCGATACACTCTCTGACAGAAGAAGAAAAAGAAGAAAGAGAACCGTGTACGGTGGTGCTCGTTTAAATTCCAATGGAGTTTCATCTTGAATTCAAGCGAATTCAATCATCCAACTCCCTGTCGCTTCCTGATACTCGGTGTCTCGAGCTCGAGGTGTCACTTGACTCATCGGTTGAGACGGTAGACAGACATAGTTGGAACAAGTGGCAGTAGATGATCATGTTCTATGATACATCGAATGAAGTTTGTTAGTAAAATTAATCTTGAGAAGGTTTTTTTTTTTTTTTTTTTTTTTTTTTAATTGGAATGTCGTCTTCCTCTGAGAATTTTTACTTTATCCGCGTTGCTCTCGAATGTTCTTACTGCAATTTAATTTGACATCTGCCAGCTTCGTAATTACACTCGATTTAGTTTATCTTTATTCAGTCTTCTTATCGCCGTGCCTCCACATTCCTTTTTCTCTGTCGAAGAGCTCGAGGGAAAAATGTGTATCGTTACCAAACCCTCCGGTCGATTGAAATTTAAACGAGCGCTATTGTACATTACGTATTTATTCATATATATATATATATATATATATATATATATATATTATTATATATATATATATATATGAAACACCGAAAGAAATACCCTACACGCAAGCATAACACACGTGCCATATGAAATACTTACATGAAAACTACATTAAAAAAAAAAAAAAAAAAAAAAAAACTGTTTTTTATACGAGAGGAACGTTTCCCACCCTGACCTTTTTACATTTTGTGTCTTTTCCCCAGTGTTGAACTGCAGAAAGCTAACCTAGAGGCCCAAAATACCCAAACCCCTGGCAGCGGTACCACTCCCGGGGCATCCGGGGCCAGTGCTTCTCCCTCTACCACCACTACCACTGCCTCTCCCTTGGCCAGCGCCATTCCCTTGGCTCAGCTGCTAAGCAAGCCAGGCGCCCTCAACGCCCTATCTAGCCTCACCGCCCTTGGCGGACTCACGGAATTGCTAGGTGGTGCTGCTGGAGCAGCTGCATCCGCGCTACCGGTCCAGACGACCGGCGTACACCGGTCGCACAAGTTCACGCCGAGGCTGCGCAGCCCTGGCGCGCCCGGGCCCACCGAGAGCGGTAAATTCAAATCCGAGCGCACCAAGTACAACCCGTACTGAGCCACCACCGACCACGGAGTAACAGCGAAGCGGAGACGCGAGATCAGGGAGATCGTTACACGTACACGCATTATCACTTGTCATTACAACCATACTACCGAGCAATACCATCACCACCACCACCACCACCACTACCATAACCACGATCATACGTACACGGAACAACACGAGATTTACATCGGAGAAAAGTGCGTACGGACGCCAGGGTAGCGTAGCGCGATGTCCGAAATCAAGACTTGGCTGAGGATCGGACCAACACGAGAGAAATTGTTTTCATAATGGGACAACTACAACGCCTGCCACGCTGAAATAATGACGTGACGATCGTGTCTCGGTACGCACGAGCGCAATTTTTTAGGGTAAGACGCGCGAAGAAATTCCAATTCGCTCGCGCCGTTCTCGGTAGCCTTCTTCTTTTTTTTTTTGCGCGTACCACGTATTCCTTGTCCCGCGTATTCATCGTCTAACGATGTGCGTGTATATTGTCGATTTGTACGTCTCCTTTTTTTCGAATGATCAACAGACGAGATGATTCCGAGACACTGGCGAGATCCGATGCCGAGTCATCGGACGTACACGCGAACGAAGCGCGACACGCCCTCCGAGCCCGACGAACGATCATTCTTGCAAACGTTGACGCGCGATCTTCGTTCCCCGGAGATGCGACTTTTATTATCATTTCCCGAACTCCCTCCTTCCCTCTTTTTTTTTTTTTTTTTTTTTTTTCCTCTTCTTTCCGCGTTATTTTGTTGAAACAGCTTGATTTGATTTTTCGATGATTGTAGTATCGCGAGATACCGATTCTTTTTTGCGAATGACGATGATGTATGTTGCGTGGATTCGGAGGACGCGACCGCTTCTGCGAGACAGCCTTTTTTTTTTTTTTTTTTTTTTTTCTTTTAACATATATGTGTACATTATTTTACGTATGTATGCATATATACATATACATATATATATATATATATATAATATATAATACGATGAATTATATTAATTGATTAATGTTCAAAGCATAAAAGGCTCTTCTTCTGCTAGCTATTAGGGGATTCCGATGTAATTTTTTTCTTCTAGTTGTATAGCCCGACCACTTTTCAATTGAAAGCGAGAGAATGAGCGACAGAGGGCTGAATGGTGTGAGTTTTACGATCAAACGATTTTTTTTGGTAGACAAATACAATTAAATTAAATTTAAAAAAAAAGTGGAATAAAAGAGAAAGGCAATTAGTTAGGACCAGTGTGGTCCAAGATTTATTATATACGATTATTATATGATTTCC
>NW_025109237.1:0-3897 GCF_011392965.1 Frieseomelitta varia
TATCTTTCCAACTTAGGAACTATATTTATACTAAAACAATTAAGAAATGCTTAAATAGTTATGCATGCTAGTGTATTTTTATAACCTGAGGTAGAATCTTTCTTTTAAGTTCGAAGAACTTAATGTAAGCAACACCAATGAAGTGTATGAAGTCAATACATCATTCTACTTCATTCTAAATGTTTTGATTAATGAAACATTTATATGAAGTTACTTTGTAACTTTTTCAATGATGAAAATAATATAGATATATTGTATTATTTATTAAATAAAACGGTAATTTTATACATATAAATTATATAATATATAAATTAATGCATAAAATTTAATATAATGATATGATTTGATGAATTTTACGTAGGGAACAAATTTAACATTCCTATTTCATTTTATTGTTTCATTTTTTCATATTTTACACTTTATAATTTCACCAGTGATTTTTTCACTAGATCTTTATGCAATTTCCAATTTTTATCAACACAATTAAAAAAGTGTATACTGAATAGAAATTTAGTTGTGCTACTGTATATTATGATTTATACCTTAATTCGGATATTTCACATATTTATACACGAATTTTGGAGACTTTTGTATTTTTAATTTTGAAATTTGCAAAAGTTATGCGACAATAATTTAACATAATGAAACTTTCAACAATATTGTATAAACTGCAGAACATTATGTGATTGTACTTTTGTTGTTCTTTCATTCATGCTATAATAAGAAAGAGATGGTTTTTAAAAGAATCAAAAGATTTCAATTATCATAACAGTTATAAATAGACAATGTTTTAAGAAAATTTTGTTCTGAAATATTATAAAAATATTAATTAATTAAATTATAAATCATAATATAAAATAAAATGCGAATGAAAATAAAGTCTTTACTTTATCATCATTTTATTCATGCCCTGAAACACTATATACAGGGTGTTTCCGGGTTAAATCGCCAAACTTTAGATATTACCTGAAACATTTTTCTTCCTCTGGAAGTATCGCAAATGCCTCCTTCAAGATATATTTACTACTAAAGTTGTAGGACTTAGCAATGTATGCCATCGAAATAATTCAGGTTTATTACGTATATTATTAAAGATAATTGTTGTATTTATTACTAAAAATAATTGTAATTATTATTAACAAATAATAATCTTAACTTAATGTTAAATAATTATTATTAATAGATTGCTCGTACACTTTTTGCTTCACTGCTCCCCACATGAAAAAATTCATTGGACTTAGGTCTGGTGAACGCGGAGGCCAATTGACAGCTCCCCGAGCACGACTAATCCATCTTCCGGGAAAATGAACATTAAATTTTTGCAGTGAAGCAAAAAGTATACGAGCAACCTGTTAATAACATTGAAACATTAAAATTGGGAGTAATGCAAGCGTGTAACAAAATAAGGCGTACAGTATCAATCGGCCATTTCTTCTGTTATTGATAGGTGTAGTGCTTGTCTTCAAGCTGATGGTAATCATTTTGAGCAATGTATTAATTACAATAATTATAATTATTTTTAGTAATAAATTCAACAATTTTCTACATAATAAACCTGAATTATTGCGATGGTATATATTACTAAGTCCTACAAGTAGTAAATATCTAGTAGTAAATATCTTTTGAAGGGGGCATTTGCGATCATATCTAAAGTTTGGCGATTTAACCCGGAAACACCCTGTATACAATCGAGTCGAGAAGAAAAGAAGAATAAAATTATTTTATTAAAACCTCTGTTGGCTTTATGCTTCATAAAAAATTTATGAAGCATATTTGAATGTAGCTTATTTCAGCTAATTCCGCTATTTGACAGGCACGAATAATTGATACAAGAATATTTTGTATGCGAAAGTAAGTGAAAAATGGAAAAAAATTTTTCCTTTAAAGCACCATTTTCAAGAAAATGGATTTTGGATGTGTTTGGATATGTTTCGCTAACAATTGCTCTCATATATATTTGAAAATCTTCAAATTTTCTCGAAAACGAAACGTCTTGTGTAAAACTTGTATTCCACATTTTTCTCTTACTTTTTTACATAATTTATTTGCTTCTGACCAATGAGAAAATTAATTTAATTTAATTTAAGAAATATCTAAAGTCAATTTTATTTTTTTCTTTTTTGACTCATTTTTACATGTAAAAATCACTCCAGTCGGTTGTCCTCAACTCGTTATTATATTATAATAATTACATACAAATAATAAATAAATAAATAATATATATATTTATATATATTAATATAATAATATAATAATTTACATATGTTAATAGTTGTAACATATAAAAATATTTACATATGTAATGTTACAACCATTAATTTTCTGAGATATTTACCTGTTACCTCTGACTTGACTGGAATTTTGAAAATAACTTCATTTTACATAAAAATAAAAATTTATGAATAGGATTTATAGTGTTTTAAAATTATGTCAAAAAGTTTTAAAATAAAAATAAGGCAATTATTCAAAATGGGTATGAAAACCTGATTCAAACATTGTTTTAAAGAAATAATCAGCTGTTTTTAAAATGTACCGAAGTTAGTCTGTGATGGATAAATTCCGAAACGCTGTCATTTTAAAATAATTCACAAAAATAAATAATTCTTAATACATAATTCTCTATGGGAATCAATGATAAAAGTATATCTTTAACAATATACACACAATGGTACACGTACAATTTTTTATGTGAAAGTCTACTATATCGAATAAATCCCACGAGATTGTGGAAACAAATAGGATTAAATTAGAATCAAAAATTAACATTTTGTAGCTTACATTGCGTGTACTTACTAAACCATTCTTTCCTCGAAGATGGATCAAGTATTTAAAGAACATTTCTTCATTCTACCTAATAATCTTTATAGTAGCTACAATTTATTTTATATCGATTCTATTTGAAGTAAACAACATTTTTGCACATTTCAAATTAGAAGCATCATATATGTACAAAGAGAGGCATGAAACGATTTTAAATATCGAATATCAACTATAAAGCTTAAAATAGAAAATATCCTATTGTGAGTACTAATTGTGACTAGAAAATCTATGAAATAGACTAGAACAATTTCTGAGGAATAGTGAAACATTAAAAAAAATAAAATAGCATAGTGATATCTTTAGGATATATTATATTAAAAACTAACGAAGAAACTTAGAAATCGAAAACTTAAGTTTGATGAATTCTAAAAATTAACAGATTTTTATGCCCCATTCTATATTCGTAACATTTACATTTACTGTTCATAGATATCCAAAACGATATTCTATTAGGGGCGTGCGGGTATCCGAAATTCGGGCGGGCTCAGGCGGGTAGCCAGATGATTTCAGGTAGCCCGAAGATTTCGGGTAGTCTATTTCGGATCGAGTTGGAAAAAGTTCAAATGGGATATGATAGAGATTATATTGCATTATCGAAATGAATTATTCATAATATTTAATGTACATATATTTTTTTTTCTTCAAATGTAATAATATTTACTCCAAATGATAATGTAAAAAAGATAATTGCTCTACATTTTGTGATATTAATTTCGCTCGAGTTAGTATCATTATATTTCCGGATATGGAAAATATTCTTTCACTCGTAATTAGAATAAATATTATTACATTTGAAGAAAAAAATATATATATATATTTATTTAATGTTATGAATAATCGACTCCGATAACGCAATATAATCTCTATTCTATACACAGTTAGGCATATTTTATTCGAACGAATAACGAATAAAATGCTGTCAAATTTATTCGTAAATAACGAATAACGATTTTATTCGAAGAAATATTATTCGAACACACAGTTGGGTATTATTCCAATAAAATTTTATTCAAAATATTTACTGAAATAATGTAAAGAAGAAGAGTCGGCAGTACATTTTTTTTCAATTTTGGTTTA
>NW_025109238.1:0-3911 GCF_011392965.1 Frieseomelitta varia
CCTTCCTTAATATCTGGTACGCAAAACAATTTTCTAATCTTGATTTTACTTTTGTAATTGTATTCTCAGAAGTATGAGTTCGCATAAAAATCCGCAGTCTGTTTAATAAATTTCCGTTATATCGAACGAAGCCAGTATGTGTGTTGTTACTTTCAAATTCCAGTGTGAGATCGAACGGACGTAGAGAACTAGAAAAGCTGAATCATCGTGTGATTATTATAATGTAACTTCAATTGGGTAAAATTTCTGTTACAAAATGTCGATTTCGTTATCCATTCTTTATCTCACCCGTGACATATGTACATATGTGTTATTTGTTAAAAGCATATTTAATCCTCTCATGTTATTGAAGAAGAAGAAATGTGAGTTATCAAGAAGTTCACTTGCACTTTTACGTGTCGTATAATTATCGAAGATGTTCATGTGTTTGAACAATGCAGTTGTTTTAAATTCATCTCGCAGTATGTAAATTTTTCTAGTGAAAGATAGAGTTTTCGAATCGTCGTTACTTACTTGGAATATTAATTGCAATACTGCGCAGTTTTCAAATGAACAGTGCTAATTGGAGTATTCTGAATAAATTATCGAGTTAGAAGATTCATAATCTCTTTGGACGTCAGAAGTCAACTGAACTCCGACGGTTGAGCGCAGATTATTTTTGATGTACGCGCCAAATAAATGAGAAAATTATACAAGCAAAAAACAGTAATCATTATCGATAAAATTCTCGAAGCGATAACAAAACGTAATCAGATGTGTGTGTGTTGGTCGAATGAAATATATTATATCTATGATCACACGACAGAGTGATGTTGCGTTTTAGAATATTTACATGCAGTATTATAATTTGCTCATTAACAATAATAACATAAATTGCTATTCGCTTGTTAACGTTAATAGAATCTGTGTAATTTATTTTACTTGAAATTTATTCTCTCTTTAATCTATTTATTCCATCTAGTTATTTTATTCATCTTTTACGTGATGCACTTTTTCTGTGATATTTTTCTATGACTTTATTATAATATCTGTTACAATGGTACTATATTAAGCCAATTTGCTCATTAACGAAGCGGTTAATGAACTCTGAATAACTGTATTTTCTGTTTGAAAGTTATTCTGATTATTCTGTTCATTTATTTTATTTATTTCGTATAAATATGTACTAGTTGATGTATCAAATTCTTTTCTTTAAAAGTTTATGTTATATTTCGTTCAATTCAAATGAATATCTAAACAAAACGATATTTTTATTCGTTGCATTATTAGAATATACTAAACACACTTACTTAATTCTTTTTCTCCAGCTTGTCGTTTCAGGGAATGTCTGTTTCTCTTATTTCTGTTTGTAATTTGTAATTTGTTTATTTCGAGATTTCTCTTCGGGATGTGTTTATTATTTCTATGTGACAGAGTATATTTTCGCTGCTATGTTTCTAATATTATTTACGCGACACGTCAGAATTTTCAAAGAAAAGGATTCCTTTCAGAAGTGATGCAAACAAGAATTTATACATCATGTTGAAACTCGTAATTAACGTATACACTGAAGTATTAAATCGTTAATACGTTATATAAACACGATTATAATAACTTCTTGATGTAACTTTCCTGGATATACTGTACGAATCACAGTTACAAAACGAAGAAACACAAATAAATGTCACGCAATAATGTCAGTATGAAATTACTTTTGTAATTACTTTTTATATTTGCACAAACAAAGTATGAAAGATTCTGTCCGTCCGAAATGTTTCTCACAGAAAACGTGGATCGAATGATACTAACAGGCATTGTCTGGGCAAGAGCAACAGTGCGATTCCGGTTGACCTTGATGTACAGTCCCCACTACAGGAACAGAATCATACGGAATGCGACTTGTTATTAAACATCCAAATGATGCTGTCGATATTATAATGACTAAAAGTTTCCAAGGACAATGACAGTGCTACTTCGTTCATCCGAAGAGCGCATTTGATTAAGTTTTGAAGCTCGAATTTAATCGGAATGACTATAATTATTTTTCAAAACAAAAATTTCGATTTTTTGGAGCATGGTTATTCGAGGAAGACGTTTCAATTTTAGTACATTAATTAATTAATTGGAATTTGCGTTTAATTTATTCTGAATTGATAAGTAGAAACAAACGTGACAATGGAGGACAAGATAAACTTTTTGAGTAATAATAAAAATTGCAGCTTAAAATTGAAATTATTAAAATTAAACTAATAATTATATCGCGCACTAATACCTGTCATTTATTTCTGGATACATTAATCAGAAATATCAATTACTAAACGTTAATAAAATTAATAAAATTTTATCAATTAATGAACATTAATAAAATTAAAAACCCATTTTATTAGTTAGTTTTTGGAATTAAACTTATAATTACAAGCCTAATGAGAATAATGTATCGATAACTGGAAGATAATTGTATTTGATAATATAAAATATTTTACGGATAATTGATTTTATTCAATTGAAGTATAAATCTATGGATTATGCGTTTGACATAGTATAACTTTACGTAAGTGTAACTACAACCGAGTATAAGACTGTAGTATAACAACAGTGAACATTTTACAGATAATTATGCAAATATATAATTTGAATGTAAAATTTGTAAATAATTGTTCATTGCTGTGGCTTCACCATTGGCCTATAATAGTTAGATTCAGCCATTTATATAATGAATTGTGATGTAATAAATTGTGAATTGAGATGTAGGACAGCTGAATAATCCGATTCACGTAGAATGTCACGTTTGAGATGCGGAGTCACTCAAGCATGACAAGCAGAACTTTGAGTATTGTTGATACAATCGTGACGAAGTGTTATCGAACTTTAAAGACCGAACAATTTATGGCTAACGATATTTCATCTTTTATTACAAAAAGAGTGCAAGTACACGCGAAATTCACATTTTTAATATTTTTTTTTTGCTCATTTAACTCATGCAATATTTAACACTATAATTATTGACAACCAAAGTATGAAACTTGCATTGAAAAAACTAAAATGTGAAGAATAGGAAAAAATATCTGTAATACAATGAGGAACATAAATTTTTATTTACATATCACTATACATTATCGAAATAAAACTCTTATAATAAAATTCTTCATATCACTATACATTATCGAAATAAAATTCTTAAAATCAGACGCTGCATTATATGTGTATAATTTATTTATTTTATTCGAATTCCAATGCAATTTTTTTAATAACAGAATTAAAATATGAAACTTGCATTAAAAAAGTGATGATTAGGAAACAAATAATAATTAGCAGGGAATAGGAAAAAGATTGTAATACAATAGAAAGAACACAGATTTTTATTTGGGTAGATTATGAAAATAAAATTATTATAACATTTTTAAGAAACATTGCGAAATGGCCATTTTGGTGACTATTTTGGTGTTAGACTTACAGACTATTTAATTTGCAGTTCTATGTACGCAATAAGTTATGAAATTTCAGAATGCAACGCTTCCGTTTTTTTTAATAAATTATTTGTTGTTGCATTTTTCACATTTTAGGTATTGACACATAGACATACGTATGAAAGGTATTGACACATAGATATACGTATGAAAGTTTTGAAAACATAAATACATAACACTTAAATATATTTACCACCCCTGTGAATATATATATCTCTGTATGTTAAATCAAAAATCCTTACACAACATAAGAGTTTTACACAAAACATTTATGATTACAATTACGGTAAAAAGACGGAACTATTATTTACATTAATTCTACACTTTAGATATCTTCAAATTCACACCGCCTTTCAACGTTAACAAAAAGGCACGTTCGTCCGCTTCGTACGGAATCGTGGTTTTCTCGCAAACGTCGACCTTGTGATTGCGTAGAATCGTCGACAGACCAATCTTGCTTTGAAT
>NW_025109239.1:0-20164 GCF_011392965.1 Frieseomelitta varia
TGTTAACATGTATACATTAATGTTTTTAGATATATTACGTATATTAATATATTTCTGTTAACATGTATACATTAATATTTTTATATATGTTAAAATATATTAATATATTTCTGTTAATATATATATATATATATATATATATATATATATATATTAAATCATTTACAGTGCATAATGTCGGTCGAGTTTCATATTACTCGAAGCTTAACCTGTTATGATAGGATCTAGCACGCGGCTTATGGCGTGGGATTACGAGAACAACAACGCCATGCCAGCATTAAGCGCGTGAATTTTCGCGCAGGAGTGATTGAATTAATCAATTTAAACGAACATCATGTCCCCATTATTACGATTTATCATCATCGTGATACATCGAAGAATGCGCGAGTGTCAGATTTCTTCACTGCGTTCGACTGACTCGCACATCCAATCTACGTAATTACCGAGTAAATTTATCGTCGAGCCCAACCACTGTTCCCTACCAACGTCCAAGCGAACTGAAATGAACGAAACCAATAAATCGAAATTATTGGGGAGAAACCTACCAGCGGATATCCGCGTTCTCGAATCGCGTGGCAATAGATTCTCTGATATCGTTTCTATGTGAAAGTTCGCGGACCGAGGAAGACGCAATGTTCGCTGGAAACTGCACGTTAAGGCTCTCAGCCAGTACGTGTAATCTTAGCAGGCTGTTGGCCTGCTTGTTGCAGATAATGTAGAACGCAGATACCGCGGCCAAATTTCTCGTATCTATTAGCATGTATGTATATATATGTACACATTACAGGGCAGAGAGAGAGAGAGAGAGAGAGAGAGAGAGAGAGAGAGAGAGAGAGAGAGAGAGCGAGTTGGTTTGGTTTGGTTGCATCGGGTGGTTAACTGGACCATTTCTTCATGTTAGTAGCAAACTACTTGGAGAAACAAGTAGAATTCCGCACTCGAGCCGAGATGACGAACGAGGCGAGCTTAACCCCTTGCGCTGGTATACGGTTCGGTCACTCGTTATGGTCCGCGAACCAGTTGCCAGCGCAAGGGGTTTAAAAGAAAAAAAAAAGATTGGAAACCACTGCTCTAGCGTCTAAGCTTTCTTTCTCCTCCGTGTCAAAAATTCACATTCGATGAATAATAAGAGCTGCGAAGATTGTTTGACGAATTATAAAAATTATGAATATTATTTCAAGAATAACAAGAATTGGGAAGATTATTTTAATGAATAATAAGAATTATGTGTACACAGGGCATGGTTTAAAAGAAATTGGGAACCACTGTTCTACTGTTAAGCTTCATCATCATGTTAGCCTCTTGTGCTGAAATGACATGCCGCGAGCGTCGAGAATCTTTTGTCTCAAAATTGCAATATTTTCTCAGTTTTAAGTATATTTAAGTATAACTCAGGCAAAACAGATGATAAATTTATTACTTGTCAATCATTTCTATCCAGTGACATCATACCGACGAGTTTCAAAAAGAAAAGCGACAAATTATCGTGTACGGTTTGGTCACTCGTTATGGTCCGCAATCAGTAGTTCATTATATTAGGATACCTATAAGTAATGTCGTTTTCAGACACGGTAGAAAATTTTACTTTATTTAAAAGTTACTATAGCTTTAATCCGTAATATAATTTAACAATAAACACACTAAATGTCAATGTATTTAATTAGAATATAGGTTATATTAAGCATAACGTAGGTTGTGTTATAACACGTTATATATTATAGCATAACATGTCATAATAAGTAAAATTATATATTTAAGTAAAACAAAATAGGCAAAACGAGTAATAAATTTATTACACGTCAATCATTTCTATCCAGTCATACCAACGAGTTTCAAAAAAAAAAAGCGACGATTTATTCTATACGGTTTGGTCACTCGTTATGGTCCGCAATCAGTTGCCCAGCGCAAGTGATTAAGGATACCTATAAGTAATGTCGTTTTCTGACACTGTAGAAAATTTTATTTTATTGAAAAGTCACTACAGCTTTAATCCGTAATATAATTTAACAATAAACACGCTAAATGTCAATGTATTTAACTAGAATATAGGTTATATTAGGTATAACCTATTTATATATTGTGTTAACTAGAATATAGGTTATATTATAACATTATATATTATAGAATAACACGTTATAATAAGTAAAATTATATATTTAATTAAAATAAAATAGGCAAAGCAAATGATAAATTTATTATTTCTCAAATAATTTCTATACTGATGTTCAAAAAGAAAGCGACGAATTATTGTGTACGGTTTGGTCACTCGTTACGGTCCGTAATCAGTTGCAAAGGTTAACGTGCAGCCACGTTGGGGTGCACGATGCACGAGAGGTATTTTTCACCAAAGTACAGGCATCCGGAGCGCCTTATTATTAGATCCTCGAGGATCCGGAGGATCAACGTTCACCATGATGCGACGATCCGGCAAACAAAGATGAAGAATTAATCAAGACGATCGCTACCAATTTGCAGATAAAAGACGAAAGGGAGAGAAGAATTCGGGGCGTGACTTTGCCCCTCTCGCCACGAGTGTAATAATTCTACCGATATACAGGGTGTCTATAAAGTCTCTTTACAATTTCAAAAATTTATTACAAAGGCAAATGAAAAGACAGACAAGTGGAAATTATTACAAAATGAGACGTATATATTCAAGTTCTTTTTTTGCTTTATTTAATACATCTGTGTATGGGTACCGTTAGTTGCACGAAGCACATCAAGACGGTACTCGACAGAGGATCACTGATGTCACTGCCACCATTGACGACTGTATGCTACAGCGAACATGGCAAGAGATATCGAGTACCGTCTTGAGGCAGAAGAAACTTAAATATATACGTCTCATTTTGTAATAATTTCCACTTATCTGTCTTTTCATTTGCCTTTGTGATAAATTTTTGAAATCGTAAAGAGACTTTATGGACACCCTGTATCCCCTCGGTGGAATTCTTCGAATCGCAGAGATTAATAAATCGCTAATGGCCGATTCATTCAACGGCTCGTTTTCACGCGAGTGATCCATCTTCTTGTAACTAAGCGACTGTGCAACTACATCGAGAACACTACATCGCGAAATGGATGGAGTTATTGCAACTTGTATTCGTAAAAATCAAACAAATCTGTCCGCAGTCTATTTGTCATTGCTTATATTCAAGTGCAATCTAAATAAGTAATCATGGGAAACGTATGATGGAGAACGGGCATATTTCACGCATTACACTCCAATGGAAGATAAATGATAGACGCAACACGAAAATCACCCTCGTCGGTCACGATCACCCCTGCGAACCGCAGTATCCTTATCATTCGAACTGGCAGAGGCTGGCCACAACGATGAAACCCGTGATCTTTCATCGAGCAATGTGAAATTTTACAGATTAAAACGACTGAAAGATTTAAGTCACTTGAGATTAAAAATATTACGAATCTATTTAATTTAATTGTCATTTAAATTATAACGATTTATACGTAGAATATACTTTGTTGTATTCATTTATATTAATATTTTTGTTAATCAATTGAAACCAGCCATAAAAGTGTTGAGACACTGGGAAATGAAAGATGATTGTGTGTATGAGACGACAGCGACACAGATAGATTAAAGAAAGAATAACAAGTATTAAAAAGATGATAGAAAGAAAGAAAATAACAATTACTAATGAGAAAAGAATAGAATAATAATAGTTAGTAACAACGTTGACAAAATACTTTTGAAATTATAAAAAGTCTGTCTACGATCATTTATTGAATGATACTGAATGAAAGGTGTGAATCTTTGTGTTGATTATAGTGTGAATAATTGCGTGTTGAATAATAAAAAATAGTATTAAATAATATTGTAGTATAGTAATGAAATATTGAATAATAAAAATAGTATTAATAGTATTGTAGTAGAGTAATGAAATATTGAATAATAAAAATAGTATTAAATAATATTGTAGTATAGTAATGAAATACTGAATAATAAAAATAATATTAATAGTATTGTAGCAGAGTAATGAAATATTGAATAATAAAAATAGTATTAAATAATATTATAGTATAGTAATGAAATATTGAATAATAAAAATAGTATTAATAGTATTGTAGTATAGTAATGAAATATTAAATAATAAAAATAGTATTAAATATAATAGTACTAAATATTAAATATTATACTAAATACTAAAATATAAATACTAAATATTAAATATTAAATAATAATAATAAATATTGAATAAAATAGTATTAAATAATAGTATTAAATAATATTGTAGTATTGTAATGAAATAGTATTGTGGTATATTAATTGCAGTATATTGTAGTATAATAATAAAATATTATAATACTGTAGTAATGAAGTATAGCACAGTATTTTAGTATAGTAATAAAATAGTATATTACTGTATAGTATTGTATTAATAAAATAGTATTGAAAATAGTATTAAATAACAAAAATACTGCGAAACAATAAAAATAGTACCACGTGTTATCACTAGAACACTAGAACACTACGAAAACGTAAGATTTTCGTCAGAGACGTCTGAAATAAAATAAAAGAACATGAAGAAACTTACTAAAATACAACAAAGTATTTTCACTCGGACAATGAACTTTTACTTTTTGTCAGTACGTTCTACGAAGTATCGTTTGAATCTCTACAAAATACACAGTTCCACATCACTCCCCCCCCCACCCCCCACCCCGCGCCTTTTGTAATAACGAAACATTAGAAATTGGCAATTCCGGCCATTCTTGGTAGTTGCAGTGCCAAATGAAATAAAAATAGCATCGCGGATGGTATCTGGTGACGTAATTGGGACGGAAGAGGCATTCGTGGAAGGTATCTGATGGATGGCGTTGGACGAACGAGAGACGGGCGCGAGATATCTCGCCGATGCGACGGCGGTTAGGCGAAAGGGTTAACGAAAGCGGATCGGCGGATAACCGAAGGCGTCAGAATTTCACCCAGAGGACGCGTTTCGTCGGGGTTCGAGGCCCCGAGTGCCACTCGACGAACCATCGGCGTGTCCCTCTTCTCTCTGGCTAACCCCACCCTCCCTGAAACGCGCTCGCGAAACAACACCGAGAACACGCTCGAAATACGCGCGCGCGTCGATTCCAGCGAGCGAACGGTTCCTTCGTCCCCAACATCCCTCTCTCAGTGCTCTCTCGCACCCCGAGCCGAGAGAAACCCGGAGCACCCTGGGATCCCGAGCTTTCGCCCTCCTTTTCCCCACCCCCTCCGCCCCCTTTCGCTCTACGTTTTCTATTTTTCTCTCCATGTCGCCAGCCTGCGCACGTACCAACACCTGGACACGTTCTCACATGTACTAACCATCACTTTTACACATGTAAATATATATATATATATATATAAGTACATATATATATATATACGTACATATGCATATGTACATGTAAATATATATATATATATATACATACACATATGTGTGTGTGTACATGTGCACGTAGAATATATCACACACAGGTATATTATCGCTGACGCACACAGAGACAAAAGTTTCTTTGGCCAGTGAGAAACGTGGCGGCGGTGGTGAAGACCGGTTAGTGGTGGGAAGAAAAGTGGTAGTGGTTCGTGAAAGTGGTGGTAGTGGTAGTGGTGGTGGTTGGATAGAGGGTGGTGATACCTGTCACGGTAAATATGGTGAATTTTCACGGAGACACACCCCCGGAGAAGACGTGACACTAGGGGGATGAGAGGACCGGTGATCAGGCTCGCGGTTGGATTTAAGTCCCGCAGGAAGGGGCTGGTGGCTCTTAGGCTGGACCGGGTGAGGATCCCTCGAGAGAGACCGATTGTTTCCTTTCTCTTCTTCCCTTTCTTTCTTTCTTTCTTTCTTTCTTTCACCCTGCGCCAAGGATACATCACTCGCAGCGGATATCTGGGTTAACGCTTTATCATCGGACTGCGGATGTTTACGCAGTTTACGCTTCTTACGAAATTATTTTACACACGCTCCGCGTATTTTCTTTTTTGTTTTTTGGTGGCGGAGGGTTGAAATTCTCCACAAAATAGACACGAACTCCGCAGTCTATTTATTAGATTTCTCTTTTTTCCCCCCTCTTTTTCGTTCAGTTGAGCGTGGCACTGGAATGACGTCCCACGCACGTCGAGAATTTTTCGTCCCAAAATTGCAACATTTTCACAGTTTTACGTAATTAAAATTTAAAATAAAATTTAATACAACTCGGGCAAAACGAATAATAAATTTATTACTTGTCAATCATTTCTATCCAGTGACATTATACCGACGAGTTTCAAAAAGAGAGGCGACAAATTATTGTGTACGGTTTGGTCACTCGTTATGGTCCGCAATCAGTTGTCCAGCGCAAGTGGTTACGGATATCTATAACCAACGTCGTTTTCTGACACTGTAGAAAATGTTACTTTGTTCGAAAGTTGCTACAGCTTTAATCCGTAATGTAATTTAACAATAAACACACTAAATGTCAATGTATTCAACTAGAATACAGATCATATTAAGCATAACATAGGTTGTGTTATAACATATTATATATTATAGCATAACACGTTATAATAAGTAAAATTATATATTTAAGTAAAACAAAATAGGCAGAGCAAGTGATAAATTTATTACATCTCAAATAATTTTTATCCAGTGATGTCATACCGACGAATTTTCAAAAAGAAAGCGACGATTCATTCTATACGGTTTGGTCACTCGTTATGGTCCGCAATCAGTTGCCCAGCGCAAGTAACGTCGTTTTCTGACACTGTTTAAAATTTTACTTTATTTAAAAGTTACTATAGCTTTAATCCGTAATATAATTTAACTAGAATATAGGTTATATTAGGTATAACGTAGGTTATGTTATGCATTATATATTATAGCATAACATGTTATAATAAGTAAAATTATATATTCAAGTAAAACGAATAATGAATTTATTACTTCTCAAATAATTTCATACCGACGTATTAAAAAAGAAAGCGACGAATCATTGTATGTACGGTTCGGTCACTCGTTATGGTCCGCAATCAGTTGCCCAGCGCAAGTGGTTAACTGGAACGATGAAACGCTTGCCACCCCCACTTTTTTTTCGGAAGCTCTGCTTTCAGGTGTCGCGTGTTTTCTATGGGATTCCGGTGCACGCGCCAAGGTTTAAAGGATTTAGCCAGGGCTGTCACCGGCTATCGGCTAATTCGTGATTTATCATTCAGTTTCGTTCTTGTGTGTTTTGGCTTTGCCTCGGGAATTTGTTCCGGCGGTTTTGACATTTGCCGCTGCGGTTTGTCACCGAGGCGGTTGCCGGTGGTTCGCGGTATACTTCGGGGAACGAATTTCCCTCGAAAACGTGGAAAAGATTGAAAAACGAGACGTTTCGACATGTGTCGCGATTCAACTTCCAAAAATTACGAATTACCACGTTTGTAATTGATAGAAATTTTGTTATTAAAACACGTGTGTACCTTCCACGATATTGGACGTTAAGTGGGAAAAACGTAAAGATACGAAACGCGATTTGAAATGGTCTGTGGTGAGTCGTGATTGCTGGTGTTCCCAATTAAGGAAAGTGACACGTAAATCACTTTTAGAAATATTCCATTTACGTGGAACAGAAGTGACCAATTGGTATTCGAAATATTAAACAGGAAGAGTTTTCATGTTGAAAATCTATCTATATCGTCATCCCAAAGTTGATGTGATTCTCTTTAATCAAATTTTCCAACTCTGTTCTCTACTTTCCCAATGAGAAATTCCACCCGATCATGACGCAATGATGACATTCCTAATTTGTGCATTAGGTTTTTAAATGATACCTGAATTTGCGCGCAAGGGAACAAATATGACATAATATTGTATGCTGTAAACGTATGTATGTAAAAATTTTGACGTACCATAAACATATCTGAGTATATTTTTTCATGAGCTACGTGATGGGATAGAAAATTTCTTTAATTACATAAAAAATGCTAATAGCCTCAAAAAAATTATATATTATATATTATATTTTAAAATACTATATTATATATTAAAAATGTTAAAATTAGAATACATATAAAATATAATGTATATTAAAATTATAATACATATAAAATATAATGTATATAATTATAATTTTAATTTATTAAAATATATTAAAATTATAATATATTATATTAAATATATTAAAATTATAATTGTAGTATATTAAAATATATTAAAATTATAATACATATAAAATATAATGTATATAATGTATAATTATAATTTTAATATACTAAAATATATTAAAATAATAATATATTATATATTGAATATATTAAAATTATAATATATTATATATTAAATATATTAAAATTATAATACATATAAAATATAATGTATATAACGTATAATTATAATTTTGATATATTAAAATATGTTAAAATTATAACATATTACATATTAAAAATATTTAAAAATATATTAAATATTTTTAAAGGATTGTTCTCCCATTCGATTACTTTAAGTTATACCAGAAACAATTTTCGTGCTATCATCGTGTAATATAACAGAGATGGCCTAGTTTTCACCTGTACATTATTTATAAATATGACATTTCTAATTTCCGCGTTAGATTCTTAAATAACACACCTGATTTTGCGACTTTCTGTCGTTCTGCAGAATCCTAACTGTAACGCAAGATTCCGCTTTGATTTCCAGAGAAAACTCACGGAAAATTCACGGTTCGTTGGCTATTTCGTATTAACTTCAAATCCTTTTTCTCACCTTACATTGAGACCAGGTTGATTACGGTCTGTTACAGCGGACTTTTCAAAATTCAGCTCGACTGCTGCTTCTGACTCTGACACGGGAGGGAACAGCGGGTTTAACAGATTTTTTTCGATGAAAGAATTTTCAACGACGAGAGGAATTACGATCGATCAGCGTTTTCATTTTTTCGTTTTTCTTTTCTTTCGCTATTTCACGCGGCACAGTCGAATTTTCGCCTCTCCGATGAGCGTAACTTACGCCCGATTATGGCCTCTACGTGCAGACACGATAGCAAAAGAGTCTCACAATAAACGTTGCGGTTCTAAACTCTTCGTTTTTCAACTGTAAAGAAAAAAAAGAGGAAAGAAACGCGTCAGAGGAAATGGTTCCGGTTAGGCAAACCCGGTTACGAAACGAGCGTCGAGAAAAAAGTCCATCACGGCGGACGTGAAGTTTCTTGGAAGAGAGAAAATTTCCTAAACGACCGTTGTCAGATACCATAATGCCAGAAAGCGTGTTTGTATGTATTTGTATGTATTTTCGTTTTCCAGAGATTAAAAGGATCTCGTTTGTTGCGTTTGATGCATGGAGGGTAGAAACGAGATTGGATCGCCTCTGGTGAAATCCGTGGACTCTTAACTTAAGGGACAAATATACAATATATTGCCTTAAGGGCAATGGAGCCCTTACGTTTCGCGAATTGAAACGAAAAATGAAATAAGTTCGTTCAGTGGATCAACGTGGAAACTGGATCCGCGAAACTGAGACGAAAAAGTCGACAAGTCAGAAACGTTGGGACTCTTTCGTTTTCATTTTCTTAATTCTAATTCCCGTTTCGAACGTTTATGTTCATTTTCACTCTCGTTTACTGTGACTATAATGAATATAATATAAAATGAACAGAATATAATATAATTATATTAATAATATATGAACGTAATAAATATAAAAAATATAATATATTGAATATAATATATAATTGCGAATATAATAAATATAATATACGAACATTAAATAATATAATTATATTAATAATAATAATATATGAATGTAATAAATATAATATATAATGTGTGAATATAATATATGAACGTAATAAATATAATAAATATAATGTATTGAATATAGTGAATATAATACATAATGTGTGAATATAATGAATATAATATACGATTGCGAATATAATAAATATAATATATAATTAATAAATAATATAATTATATTAATAATAATAAATAATAATATTAACAATTATTAATAATAATTATATAATATATATAATATATATATTCATATATTATTAATAACAATAATATATGAATATAATAAATATAATATATAAACATTAATTAATATAATCATATTAATAATCTAATATATGAATGTAATAAATATAATAACAATGAATATAATATATGAATGTTGAATATAATTATATTATAATAATATAAAATAATATATATAAACACGGAATATAATTTGATGCTTATTTACTTGTATCATCAAGTCTCAATATCCAGAGTGATCAATTTGATGGAAACTTGGCCGAGAGAGCGTGACCGATCGCGATTGAAACAGGGCAGCTTCATGCACCTCTCGAGCAGCACGCTTTTTAATCAAACTAACAACGTATAATCGCCGGAGCTTGGGAGCCCGAGCCTTCGGAACTCGGCATCCATTCCCTGGGAAAATAGTGCGTGAAAATGCTACAGATTTTCTCTGGGGCGTGTGTAAGACCGATCGTTCGGACCGAGAGAGTGGGAGAGAGAAAGAGAATTAAGAGACAGCCGAATTCACAACTGGATCCGCGGATATTTTCCTCCTCTGCTTTTTCCCTCCCCCCCGAGCAGCATACTCGGCAAGCGTGGAGTGTTCGACCAACGTTCGATCTCCCACCTTTATACCACCACCCTCCTCCACCCACGCCGAGTTAGGAAAGTGTGTCATCGCACCACGGTGAAACGCACCAGGTGAAACCTTTGAAACAATTTTCCAGGGCACGGCCCGCCAATTCAATTGAAAGAGCACTCTCGACTAATTAACCTTCAAATCGAGCTTAAGAGGGGCGGGCACGCGTTCGTCATAATTAGCCCTCAATTAATAATCGCGCCCCGTTACATTGTTGTCTACACCGATATCTCGTAAACACGAATCTGCCGCCTCGAATTTCCATCCGTCGAGGGAGAATATTTTCATGGTGTTGATGTTCGATAGTTTGTATATTTTTTTTTTTTTACTTTGAACGTGACAAAAGTAGCGTGGCAAATTCTTTCTCTTTTTTATTTTTCTTTTTTTTGAAATGGAAAAATTTCAAAAAAAAACTCGACACGCCTGTTGTCGAGTCGATCTTTTATTCAGAGAGTGTGGTTTTCGTTGTAAAGCTATAGGCCAAATGTATAAAATTAATATTCTGTAATGTAGGCTGGGCCAAAATATACATGTATTTTTTTTTAAATAAAACATCAAAATACAAGAGATACAATAAAAATAATAATAATAGGAAGTGATTTTTGGCCCATATGTATATTATATGTACTATGTATTTATATGTATTATGTACATATATATATATATTAGATATGTATACATTATCACATATATATGGGCCAAAACTCACTTCCTATTATTATCATTATTAGTTTTATAGTTTCTCTTGTATTTTGACGTTTCGTTAAAAAAAAAAAAAAAAAGTAGGGTGGGAGGAAACTTTTGGTCCCAGCCTACATTACGGAATATTAATTTTCACACGTACGAACGGAATAATTTGATCAGTCGCTTCAAAGAGAGTCGATGCCTCGGTCTTTTCATCAAAAATTGACTTTTCAACTGTTTTTGCATAATCCGACGTTCGTAATAGAATCTTTTTCATTATTCATAGACTCATAGCTCGAAGGGAATATGTAAAATTGAAACGAAAGCTCGTTCAGCTAATTAAAAATTTCACGTGGAAACGTGAAAGGATCACTGTCTACTCTGTCAATCTCTTGCGCTGAAATGACGTGCCACGCACGAGAATCTTTTGTCCCAAAAATTGCAATATTTTCTTTTAGTACTTAAGTTTAACTTTAGTATTTAAGTATAACTCCGGTAAAACAAATGATAAGTTCATTACCTCTTAATAATTTCTATCCAGTGATATCGTACCATACGAGTTTAAAAGAAAAAGAAAACGACAAATTATTCTATACGGTTTGGTCACTCGTTATGGTCCGCAATCAGTTGCCCAGCGCAAGTGACTAAGGATACCTATAAATAATGTCGTTTTCTAACACTGTAGAAAATTTTATTTTATTTAAAAGTTACTACAGCTTTAATCCGTAATATAATTTAACAATAAACACACTAAATGCCAATGTATTTAACTAGAATATAGGTTATATTAGGCATAACATAAGTTATGTTGTAACATATTATATATTATAGCATAACATGTTATAAGTAAAATTACATATTTAAGTAAAAGTTAAGGCAAAGCAAATGATAAATTTATTACTTCTCAAATAATTTCTATCCAGTGATGTCATACCGACGAATTTTCAAAAGGAAAGCGATGGATTATTGTACACGGTTTGGTCACTCGTTATGGTCCGCAATCGGTTAAACTCTCGGGGGGAAAAAAAACGCACGACGATTCGAAGTTCAAACTATTGAGAAAAAAAAAAAAAAAACAGCGAAACTTTCGTCAATTTGCTTAAAACGTTTCAAGTGTCCGGGCGAGGCTGTAGTCAGCCTTTTGCGAGAAGTTCGAGTAATTTTAAGTGGCTTAAATCAGCGAGTGCAAAGTTCCGCGTAAATTTCCCAGTGAACATAATATCGTTCGAAATACGAACAATAGTTATCAACAGTTCCCAATGGCCGAGCGAAACTCCGAATTGCTTTAGGCTTCGTTGAAATTTTAAAATTAGAAAAAAAAAAAAACTTCCCACTGATTCGACGAGAGACGTCGCAGCGGCTGCTGTCAGTTTCGCTATTTTCGATCTGAATCCCTCGGTCGGTCTCTGCGTTCGATCCATCAATTATCCGCGATCTCGCCCCGTAATTACGCGGTCCTGACAGAAAATTTATCTCGCCCGGGGTTGATTAAGATTCCGCCGGCCCGAAAAAAACCTTCCTCCCACCGCTGCCCGCCGTTTTCGTCGTCCATTACCAGAAAAATGACGGTGAACTCGGCGAAATTGGAGAAGAACGATGGGACTCTTTATATCCAGTGTGGGGGGAGGGTCCAATAAACGAGAAAGGGGCTCGAGGGTGCGCTTAACTGGCAAGAATATGATCTTGTTTCCTATGGGGGAAATGCAGCGCGGAATTGCCCCCTTCCTCCCCACCCTCTTTCCATGCATAAGTAAGTAAATCGTGATAATCCGCTATAATTTCGATCAATTTGTGTATTCTGATTCTAACGGACGTGCTTTTGTTTTATTAGTATTTTTTAACTAATAAATATTGGAGACGTTACAAACTCCCACACTCTTTCTTTCGACATTTTTCCTACACTAGTCTTTTTAACAGTAATATAATAAATTCTAATAATAGTAATAATAATAATTGGACATTTTTCCTACACCAGTCTTTTTAACAATAATAAATTCTAATAATAGTAATAATAATAATTGGACATTTTTCCTACACCAATCTTTTTAACAATAATATAATAAATTCTAATAATAGCAATAATAATAATTGGACATTTTTCCTACACTAGTTTTTTTAACAATAATATATAACAATAATATAAATTCTAAGTTTGAACACTAGTCTTTTTAACAATAATATAATAAATTCTAATAATAGTAGTAATAATAATAAATTTTAGTAAAAAAACTTTTCCAAAAACACGCACGCGAAAGAGAGCAGCAGCTCTCGGCGAAAGCTGGCCCAATATTTCGCCGACGATTAAACTATTCGACAATTAACGAAAGAGGGAATAATCGGGGAGGTTTACGGCGACGTGATTAAAAAACTCAGGAAAGAGCGAAACGCGGTTAACCGGGGAAATAAACGGGGCCATTCGAAATTCCGAGCGAAGACGCGACGGAATTTATGGAACAAGAATTACAACTCTGTTGGATTTAACGCCGCCAAGCTTTTACTCGACGCTGTTTCGCGAGATGCATATTCCCTTACGCACGCTGCAACACGGATGTAACGTTTCAATCGATTTCCCGTAACATCTCGATTTTACGAGACTGCGTGAATTAATAGCTGGAAGCAGTTTTACTTTTTGTCGTGAAATTTGAATGACTGCACACACAGGATCCCTAAAAATGTCGTAACGAACGTACGGTGAAAAATTCCAAGGGAACTGCCAAACGAAAAATTCGAAATAAGAGTCGTACGTGTTTACCTACGGCCAGGTCCGTTTCAAAGTGTGGCCCATTCTTTTCTACGAACACAGGCTGTGAAACACCTGTCAAAAAATTGAATTTGCCGCGCTTCGAACTTCTAGCTGATTCGCTCTCGTCTCGCTGAACGCGTTGCCTGAAATTCTTTGCACCGAACCCTCGCGCGTATTAACTCTTGCGCGGCGAATCTCTTGTCTCAATACTCCCCGCGAGTGAGAATTCAGCTGCGCGAGGTGATCTCTGAAGGCCCAAGGAAATTGGTCCTCCTCGACCTAACCATCCTCGTGAATTACGCTGATCTAGCCATNGTGGAAAATTCAACCACCAAGCGCACCGGCTTGCGTAAACAGATCGGATGAAAAAATACTGCCGATCCGTTCTCACGTTGCGTCCAAGCGAAAGCTCGCTACGCGCGTTGTTTCGAATTTTTCGTTGTTGCAGTTGCTTGACGAGGAATTTTGCGAGACGCCTGTTTCTTCCTCACTTTCACTCGTTTCAATCGAAAACTGGCAAGAGAAATCATATTCGCGTCATAAACTCGGCTTAAAAACTAACGACCGCTAACGCCTTCCGACGTTCCTATTCATCCCAGCGGTCACAACGATTTTTTCCGGTTCCCGTTTGCAAGCCGGATCGTCGGGGCGACAGGAAAAGAAAAAAAAAAAAAAAAGAAGAGAGAGAGAGAGAGAGAGAGAAAAGTACGTGAAAAGCCAAAAAATGAAGCGAAAAACGAAAAAGAAAAAAAAAAAAAAAAAAGAGCGACGGTGATTTATCGCGGCAGAGCCTCCACACTCTGGCGCGTTAATGCGCCGTGGAAATAATAACTTCGTAGGGTGAACGGCAGGAATTAAAGTAACGGCTGCATCGTTCCCTCGTTAACACCGCTACTGGCCATTAATTCGCGTGTTGCATAATTAATATCACGCCTTGTTTGTACGTTCATTTTGCCGAACGATCATTTGACTGCCGGTGAATTTAGCTGGCCACCTCGCAATATTTTTACGCGAACATTCATTTTCTTTTTTCCTTTTTTTTTTTTTGGCCAACATACAATACACACAGATATGTATCTCCAGTCACACTGATGATCACAATTCGTTTCCTTTGGTTTGAGTATTCCAACGACGAGGAAATAACAATAGTGGCGAGGGGATTATTAAACCTGATCATTTCTATGCTCTTCAATCCATTATCCAATTATTTCAATCGTTTAACTTGCTCGCGTGACACAACGCTCAATGAAGAAAGCGCTGCGGCAAGTGGGTGTACTCGATAAATTTAATTTCCGGTTGTAATGGATACTTGGAACTGACGATTTCTTTGTGTGCATGTTTAATAACTCCTCTCCTCCTTTTTTCCTTCGCGTTGTTTAAGGCAGTGTATTCGAGAACACTGTGTACAGGGTGGGCCAAAAGTTCCATCCCGCCGAATATAATTTCCTTCAAGGGAACATCGAAATACAAGAGAATAGACTAACCGAGTCTAATTTTAAATTAAGCTCAAGCTCGGGAACGTGGCATTTCATTTTCATCGCGTTTTGAAAATGATTTCTCTCAGGTGTTGAAAAAAAATTTATAACAAGGAAATTGTGGATTTATTATTTTAGTAGGAAGAAATTATTATTATTATTATTATTACTATTATATATAGAAATTATTGTTATTATTTTATTAGCAAGTGATTTTCTTCATCACGTTTTTTTTAAAAATTATTTCTCTCAAGTGTTGAGAAAAATTTATAACAAAGAAATTGTGGATTTATTATTCTAGTAGGAAGAAATTATTATTATTATAATACATAGAAATTATTATTATTATTATTATTATTATTATTATATCATATAGAAATTATTATTATTGTTATTTTAGTAGGAAGTGATTCCTTTCATCACGTTTTAAAATTTATTTTTCTCAAGTGTTGAAAAAGATGTACAACAAAAAAAATTGTGAATTTATTATTTTAGTAGGATTATTATTATTATTATTATTTATTAAATTATTATTATTATTATATAGAAATTATTATTATTATTATTATTATTATATATAGGAATTATTATTATTATTATTTTAGTAGGAAGTGATTTTTTGGCCCACCCCGTACGCGAAGATATCGTCCTGAAGGAGCACGCCGTTTTTCCTTACCTCTCGCGAAAACTACGAAAAACACAAAACGGAGAAGTCTGTACCGCCGCTCTTCGAATTACCATTTCGGCCTCTCGAAGTTTCCCTCGCTCGCTCGAGAATATTCTCCTCGCGGCGGGGGAGTCACGCGGCAACTTGCTCGTAAAAAAGTATCGCCGAGGCAACTCCGATTGGCAATCGGACTCCCGGCGAAATTCAGCGTGCGGTTGAAATTGTTCCCGAACTCCCGGTAACGAAATTAGGGGAGAACTGGGAAGACGCGCGTGCGAGGCTGCGCCACCGGAAGTGGAAGTCGGGCCTGATCTATCAGGGGAGTTGTCGGTGACTCTGATCCCCTCCCCTCTCCGCTGAAAAGTTTGGTAAATTCGTCGGCAAAGAGTTTGTTGTCGTCTCGCGTAGTATCAAATATCGTTTTATATAACTTTTAATTGCACGTGCTTTCTCTCTCTCTCTCTCTCTCTCTCTCTCTCTCTCTCTCTCTCTCTCTCTTTAATTTAAGCTTAGATTGAACTTTCCAGCGAAAAAAAACTTAAACTGAGCGACAGATCGTAATGGAAGTCGGCTGTACGAAAAAAAGAAAAGTACTCTAAATATTCTGTTTCTAAATTTCTGGGGACTACACGTTTTGGACATTTTACTTTATTCGTTTTTTGTTTTGGAATTTCATTGTTTTATTGCAACATTTGTTAGCAATTGTAATTTTAATATGATTTAATATACTTTAATATATACTTAACATAATTTAATATACTTTAATATGCACTTAATATAATTTAATATACTTCAATATGTACTCTAATCTAATTTAATATGTTTTAATATATACTATAATATAATTTAATATATTTTAATATATACTTTAATATAATTTTTTAGTATATGATATACTAAATAGTATATTTTAATATACACTTTAATATACTTTAATATATACTATAATTTAATATATTTTAATATATACTTTAGTATACTTTAATATAATTTTTTTTAGTATATAGTATACTAAATAGTATACTATTTAGTTTATACTTTTATATACTTTAATATACTTTAATATAATTTTAATATACGTTATAATTTTTATCGAACAATTTCATTGTTTTATCATGTTATAATTATAATGATAAATATGTACAATGCAATTCTTATTGTACAATCCTATTATAATATACTTATTATAATTATAATTGTATTATTATAATATCCATTGTAATGTACGTTGCACCATATTATTATTGCAATAATATCACTGCTTTATTATAATATATAATCTCGTCGTAACAATTTGCCCATTACCAAGCAAATCTCTTTAATTCAAGAAGCATCGAAAGACCTCGGACGAGATCTGAATGAAATATCTTCCGGAGAAAAGCCGGCGGAACTTACTTGTACAGCCAATACCATTTCCTCCTCGTCGTTCCAGATTTGCGAGAATTATCAATTTTCGAGTTCAAAGGGGCCTCGAGGAGGTCGAAGACGTCTGATCTCGCCGAGGGGGAATGTCGATCGGCGAATCGATCGCACAACGAAGCTGGTAAAAAAAGCGGGAGAGACAGCTCCTCCGTTTTTACGGTCGAAAATATCCCGAGTAGAAAAGAGATTCCGCAGAAAGGAACAAACGCGAATAGCCTTGCCAACGTTTCTACACTTTTCACCGTTTCAGCAAACTGGTTTTATTCTGTGCCTGTTATTTATGCACCAAAGAGAGAGAGAGAGAGAGAGAGAGAACGTATTTCCGGCTTTTTAGATTTTAGAAAAAACGATATTCTCAGGGAAGCTCAGAGTTCCCCGTCTGAATTTCCCTTCGTCGAGTTTTGATTTATTAATAATCAATCGTGTGTTTATTAATAATCAGTTACGTGTAATTTATTAATCGAGGTTAGCATCCAGTGAACAGGTTTGCGGATAAGCCGGACAACTGCTTGACCATAATCACTAGCCAATTTTCGATTCCAACAGTAACGACGAGTGTGAATTTGACCGCGTGCACATGAAACTGTCTCGAATTATTATTTACCGTAATTTTTACGAAATTATTATTGCCCGTTATAGTAATAGTTGAGCAGCTTGCTTGGGCCAAATTTATATATGTACATATACAGTTTAAACTTTCAACGTTATGTTCTGCACGTGTATTTTTTTTATACCAGCTGCGATACAGATTAAAAAAAAAAGAAAAAAATCAACGACCTTGAAAACTTTGGAAAAGAGAGACTTTTTTTTTTTTTTAGAGAAAAAGATATTTCGATACTACTCGCGTTACGCAAAAAATATTATTTGCATTGTCACAATTTTTTCTTTTTAAATTTCCCTTTATTATTTGTACCTGTTTGCAAAATAATTACAAACAGTTATACAATATTCGTCGTAACAATTCAGCAAGATGGCCTCACTTGTAACACATGCGAATTTCTTCGGCGATATTCACGAAAATTTGCCAGCAACTGCTTTGTCAAAATAGGGTAACTTAGAATACAGGATTGAAGTATTAAAAAGAGCCGCGTATCGAGCAGAAACGTGGAAAAATATTCTTTTATATACACGTCAATCTAACCTACACGTCTCTGTGACGTCATTGTCGACTTTTAGGTTAGGAAGCGCGTGACGCCATTATATGTCAATTGAACAAACCATCTGTATGTATATACGACGGCTCACAATATTTAAGACGCTCGACGAAATAACTTTTCGCGAATAATACGCAATATTTAGATAGTTTGAATGGCCTCGCTTGTAACACATGCGAATTTCTTCGGCGATATTCATGAAAATTTGCCAGCGACTGCTTTGTCAAAATAGAGTAACTTAGAATACAGGACTGAAGTATTAAAGAGAGTCGCGTATCGAGCAGAAAAGTGGAAAAATATTCTTTTATATACACGTCTCTGTCGACTTTTAGGTTAGAAAGTGCGTGACGCCATTACATGTCAATTGAACGGACCATCCGTATGTATATATACGACGGCTCACAATATTTAAGACGCTCGACGAAATAACTTTGCGCGAATAATACGTAATATTTCGATAGTTTGAAACTTTATTAACACTATTGCAAGCCACGCGACTGGCGTTTATTGCCAGTAAATATTCCCTGTTCGGAGATATTGGACGTTCTTCTGCATGACAAGCGCGTTGTTTCGAATATAAAATTCTCCCCGAGGCGGGACGAGGTTTGCTCTGTCCTCCAGAAAATGAAGAAAGCACACAAGCTTTCGACGACTGCGTGACACAGTTTAGTATTAAATTAAGTCCCGGCGGAACACGCTCGGGGAAATTAAGCCACGGAAAATTAAAACGAGTAAACAGGGAAGAAAGCAAAAGTTGAGAGGATTTACCCGCGCCCCCCCCCCCCCACTGTTTGATCTTTATTTAACAAGCTCTTGTTGGTCCTTTTTTTCTTCATCCAAGTTCTCGCCTAATTTCGAGTGAAAATTCAATTTAAATTCAAAGTTAAAATTCAAATGGAGCGTGACGCGAGATTAAAAATATCGTGCCAAGATCTTGCTCCTGAGTCGATTTAGCGAATTAGAGAAGGAACATTCCGACAAATTCTTTCCATGTTGTCCTCAATCTTAACAGTTTTATTTCGTCGTTTTACAGGTCGTTTCACATTTGCTTTTTCCTTCAGATCCGATATTTTCAACGTTCACAGCATTTTCGTTTGATATTATTTATGATATTATTATATTATTTATTATTATTTTTTATTATTATATTATTTTAATAATATTTATATAAATTATTATTTTAATAATATTTATATATATTTTTTATTATTATATAATATATAAAATAATACACATATATTTTACTGTATTTTTTAATAAATATATTATATATTATATAATATATATATATTTTATTATTATTGTATAATATATATATTTCTTTTATAATATATATTTATTTTTTTGTATAATATATATAATATTTATTTTTTAATATTGTATAATATATATAATATATATTT
>NW_025109239.1:20566-23891 GCF_011392965.1 Frieseomelitta varia
TAATATTGTATAATATATATAATATATATTTTTTAATATTGTATAATATATATAATATTTTGTATTTTTTATAAATATATTATATATTATATAATATATATATTGTATTATTGTTGTATAATATTTTATTGTATTTTTTAATAAATATATTATACAATATATATATTTTATTATTACTGTATAATATATATAATATTTTATTTTTTATTATATATATAATATGATAATAATATAATATATATAATATACAAATATATATGATATATATAATATTTATATATTATAATATATATATTTTATTTATATTATATCTCTATATATTTATATATTTTATTTAGCAAGTCTCTCCGCTGCAACAACGCACGTAGCGCGTGTTATTTATGAGCCGCTGCAGCAGATACTCAGTCGTTGGCAAACGACTTGCTTTTTATTTCGGCCGGGTGTAACCGCCGCTCCATAAACTGTGTCGAGATTCCGTGGGAATCACCGGCGAAAGCAAATCCCTTAAATCATCGCGGTCGGTACGGAGAAACAAACGCGCCGTGAAACCGGGACACATCGAGACAACAGAGGCCAGCCAGGAGCTAGCTCGCGACTCGATAATTCATTAGGCAATCCGGGGAAACGTAAGCGAAAGGTAGCGGGGCGCCCTGTTCAGAGGGATGGCTGCGACGTGGTCCTACCCCCGGGTGAAATAAACAGTTGAAACGGCGACAAGTTCGCCGAATGGCGCCAGTTACTCTGGCCCCAGGAATTCACGTTCATTAATGAACGAAAATTCGCCCATTTTCTTCCGAGCTGACCTACAAATATTCCTTGCTCGTTCGTTCGTATCGACAGTGTGGATATAATGGAACGTTCAACGAACCGTATTAAACCGATCGAAACAGTTTCAGATCGTTCGTTTTTTTTTTTTTTTTTGTTTTAGAATTGTTAACAACTCTCTCTCTCTCTCGAGAGAGAGTTGGAATTATTAGAAACTCCCGCTCAAAAATCTTGGGATATTTTTATTTTTAATGTTCAGTTTAATGTTCACAGATTACATATATATTTTATATATTTATATATATTTATATTTTATATATTTATATATATTTATATTTTATATATTTATATATATTTATATTTTATATATATATATATAATACAATATTAATAAGGGAGTCTTTATTGTATATATATTGTGTAAGCACGTTTTATTATGTTTAATTTTAATATTTCAATTCAAAAATAAGCGTAAATAAATATATTTCAAATTTAATTTAATTTAATTTTATGTATCTACTGTAATATAACAGTACCATATGTTAATACACGAACAAAGTCTTTATTCTACAAAGTATTAATTAAGTACAATTACACTGTGTACAATTTATACTTTTATACTGTGTAATTTATATTGCATGAATTTAATTAATTAATTTAATAAATATTGTACTTATCGTGTGTAATTTATGTTTCATATTTATTTTTATCAGGCAAATATGGTATCCAAGATTTCCAAACGGGGATGTACATCCCTTTCAATTATATTTAACAACAATATAATTTATTTCACACTATTCATTTAATTATACTAGAAACAGAACTTATTTCATACTACTTTTGTCACACAAATATGGTACTTGTCCCAAAATTTTTAAACAGGGGTGTACATCCCTTTCAATTATATTTTCAAAATAAAACAATATAATTTATTTCACACTATTTATTTAATTATACTAGAAATAGAATTTATTTCATACTACTTTTGGTACTTGCCTCAAAATTTTTAAAACGAGGCATGTACATCCCTTCAATTATATATTTTCGAAATGTAACAACAGTATAATTTTTTTCACACTGTTTATTTATAATTATACTAAAAACAGAATTTACTTCATTACTATTCTTCTTTTCTCTCAGATATACAAACATGGCACTTGTCCCAAGATCTCTAAACGCGGGGGTTTCTTTCTAAGAATTCGTACGAGACTCGAGTCAAATCTCGCCGGGATTGAATAAAAACTGAAGATCTTAAATGTTAGAATAGAGAATCGGTCAAACTCGAGCAAAAGTCGGAGGGCTGGCTTATTAAAAACTGGCTTTGCATTGGGAAATTTGCATTGCTCGAGGAGCAAAGCTTTCGTTGATAGACACGATCGTTGGATCCTTATCTCCGGCCCTTGACCGACTATCGATCGTGCCTTTTCGCCACCACCCGTTTCTCGCCAGCAGTTTTAGCAAGTTAGGGATGCTCCTCGAGACCCACCTGCCCCCGTAATTGGCGCGGGGAAGTTCCGCCAACGGTGCGGAGGATTTTCGTCACGGTTGGCCTTGTTACCTTCTGCCCTATCTCTCTCCAACCCTTTGTGTCTCTTTGCGACGTGAACAAATGCAAGACCTTCGTCGCTCGTAAATGCAACGACTGATTCTATTAAACATCGACCGTTTACTTAATTCGCTACGAATTAACGATCAGAAACGGAAAGAATTTCTTTCATTCTTTCACTCGTCGTTGCCATCCGTCCCGACGAATCTCGTGGAATGAAATTTGCCAATTGTTCATTTCGATTATCATTTGGGACGCACGCGTCGTCGCGAGCGTGGAGAGACACGCTTTACAAATGTTTGATCGTGTTTGTTTCGTCGAACTGGCATCGGCTGGCTGTCTCTCTATTCGTCTCAACTGCCTCGTATCGTGTTTATCGGCTAGCTCATGCGAAATCCATTTGTCTATCTCGCCTAAGCGACGAATAATAATCCTAATCCCGCCTAATATTTCTCGCTTTCTTTTCCAAGTTTTTTTTTTTTTTCCCAGCGTATCTACACAAATTACGTTACACTGATCGTGAGATTCTCTGCCGAGAAATGCACGCTGTCCCGCATTTCTGAAATTTTTTTCACGAGAAAAGAAAGAAGGAGTGGCTGGTTTTTACTAGTTGGTTTCTACCAAAGTTCTTTCACCGAGAAAAGGAGATAAAGAGAAATTCCTCTCTCTCTCTCTCTCTCTCTCTCTCTCTCTCTCTCTCTCTGTGAACGTTTGTCCAACTTTCCTTTGACAAGCAAATTGACGAAGGATCGCTTCTTTCGGCGCGTTAATCCCGAGGGAAGCGTCTATGTATCATCGTTCGCGAGACGAGGCCTGCCACGTTTCACGGCTTTAATTATTTTTCGCGCGCTCACTTCAAATTAGCAGCAACGCCGGGCAACCACTTTGCCATCACACCAGTTTTTTTCACCTGCCTCTTTTCTTTTCTTCCCTTCTCTCTCACACACTCTTCTCTTCCTCCTGTTTTCTCTCATCGTCAACATTCCTATTCCCCCCCCCCCCCCCCCCCCCCCC
>NW_025109239.1:24312-25853 GCF_011392965.1 Frieseomelitta varia
CCCCCCCACCCCTACCGGCGAACGTATACATTTTTAAAGTCGAAAGCCTGTTTGCACGGTTTTAAACATTTCCCTCGCAGCCGGCGTCTCCGCCCCCACTCGCCGCAGTTCGTGTTTTTCGGCGCAGCGTTAATTAATTAAAATTGACCCGGAATCAGAGGCAGAGTTCTTCACTTGTTCCTGGACGGTAAAACGGGATCCACCCTTCGTTTCATTCTTTTTATTGCACGGCTGCAGTTTCTTCCTCTTTCTCTTCTTCTTCTTCTTCCTCTTCTTCCTTTTCTTTTTCTTTCTCGGATTTATTTTATCCCACAATTATCTTCACACCTCAGATTACGGATCCTCTTACATTACGGATTCTCTCTCTCGTTTCGTTACACGGTAGCAGATTTTTTTTTTCTGTTTCCTTCTTTCGGATTTATTCTATCCACGATTGTTTTCACACTATGGATTACCTTGGATCTTGTTTCACTCTTTTCTTATGTTTTTTTGTTGCACAGTTTTTGTCGCAACTCTCTTCTCAGATTTATTTTATATTATTTATTATTTATGTTATTTATTGTTATTTGATTTATTCTCACACCTTAGATCATCGTGTTTCCCGTTCTTTTTTCAATCTTGGAGAAGTAAAGATCGGTTGGTCGATCGAAATGACTTTAGATTACATTATTTTTCCCATCGTCCCTGTTCTTCTCCTGTCTCTCCTTCCGAGAGTGTCCCTTCTCATTCGTTTGCATTATTTATCAGCCGATCCTCGGCCAGCTGTCCGATGTAAGATCGGAGAGCAGAATTAGATCGAGCGAAAATTGAAAGGAATCGACGAGGATAAACTCGAACGAACGACAGAATGCGAGAGAGAGAGAAAGAGAGAAAGAGAGAGAGAGAGGAAATTTTAGTTGATCTCCTTTCCAATAGGGGATTGACCGTTTTCATTTGAGAGCTGATCGGTCTTTTATGCAATTCCGCGCGCCACAGAATGATCAGTGTCATAAATAACAAATGGAGGGCGAGGGGCAATTGATACGCGACCCGGAAACGGGGGTGGATTCACAATAGACGTCGACATTTGTCAGTTACTCGCCTCGATACAAAATTTCATTTGAACGAAAAAAGAAAAAAAAAGGGATTAAAGCGAATTTTGCATTGTATTGATTAGAATTTTTCGAAAAAGCAGAGATTGACCGGAAGTAGCTGGTTTTACAATGTGTCAAAAGTTAAAGGATTTGAAAATTAGGTATTCAGTGGCTATCTTAGGAATTAAAGCACCCAGCTTAACCACTTTGCGCTGGCAACTGATTGCGGACCATAACGAGTGACCAAAAACCGTATACAATAATTCGTAATAAATTTATTATTTGTTTTGCCTGGGTTATATCCTTAAATATACTTAAAACTGAGAAAATATCGCAACTTTGGAGCGAAAAACTCTCGAAAAATTCTTGTTTGTGAAATATCTCTCGTCCTATCGATTTGAAGGTTAGGAACTTAAGAGTGGCCATCTTGGAAATTAAAACAGCCAACTTAAAGCCATCTTAGAAATT
>NW_025109239.1:25869-34072 GCF_011392965.1 Frieseomelitta varia
GAAATACACACGCTTTCGTGACCGAAATTCAAACCTACTTTATCTTGTTTGTTAATTATCTCTCATCCTATCGATTTGAAGATTAAGAACTTAAAAGTGGCCATTTTAGAAATTAAAATACCCAACTTAAAGCCACGTTAGAAATAAAAATGCACGAACTACGAAATACACAAGTGTTCGTGAAATTCGAATCTACTTTATCTTGTTTGGTAAATATCTCTCATCCTATCGATTTGAAGATTAGGAACTTAAAAGTGGCCATTTTAGAAATTAAAATACCCAACTTAAAGCCACATTAGAAATTAAAATGCACGAACTACGAAATACACAAGTGTTCGTGAAATTCGAATCTACTTTATCTTGTTTGGTAAACACGTCTCACGCTATCGAGCAACTCGATTCAAATAACCGTTACGCGATATAGCAAATCCGATAGGGGCAAATATAATATATATCCTTCGCGACAGAGAAGTGTTCGGAATTCAACGGGAAGGAAACTACTTTCGAGTATTGAAAGTTTAAATGCCGAATGGTGGCTGAGGACCGTCGTCAATAAGGCCGGCTGCTATCTCCAACTGTCCACTTCTTCTGAAAGTTTCTCTTTGCGGAGCAAAGACTTTTCAAAGCGGGGAGCGTCGCCATTTTTCACCTTTCCACAGTTCGGGAATAATTCGACGGTCGGCTGAGAGGCCGGTTGTCTCAAATGATTCGCGACACTTCCTTCGAATTACCTCGCAAAGAGAAGTCTCCGATTTTCTTCGATGTTAAGTTCGATCCCTCTTTTTGGTCTTTCAATTTCTGAACTTCAAGTCATCTTCAAATATCTTTCGAGCGTTCGAAAAACATTTCGTTCTCAATTGATGAATTTTTCAACTTCTGCGTTTTCACAAATTCTCAAGTCTCCACTTGCCAGTCCGACAACGTTTGGAACTTTAAATTATCTCGTAAAAACCACCAAGAGATCTCCTTGTTATCCTTAATTCACCAAGTACAATCCTGAATTTTCGAATTCCAATTCACTCTCGAATATATCTCTCTGATTCTTCAACAAATTCTCGCCTTCGATTTTCCAACTTTTCGAATCGTTCCCAAAAATGTTCCAAGTTCCCAGCAGACAACGAGAAATTCACTGAAAGGTGATCGCTGGGTGAGAGAGAGCGAGGCTTAGTGAAAATCCGGTGCAAAGTTCGTTTGGAAACCGAACACGTCGTGTTTGACTTGGGGGGTGAGAGAGGTCATCGGGCCGGAGTTCACCCATTTCGACCGACTTATCGGCCGACCGGTGGGTATTTTCGTAGCCCGTAAAGGGCAAACGTAGAAAACGGATGGTAAGTCGACAGTACCCAGCACGGAAGTTCGAAAATAATAGCACCGTGGCTGCCTCTCTCGTTTATCTTTCGCGTTTCGCGGTGAAACGAAACGAAAAGTGGGAGGACGAGGGGTGGTAGCTGCGAATTTCGCCCTAATCACCAGCGGTTTCTCGGGCAAAGAAAAATAATTCCCTCGCCAGCTCAGCCAGGTGGTGAAGAGTTCCTCGTTTCTTCTTCTTCGACCCGGCTGTGGCGAAACGTTGGTTCAAGGGTTGGAAATTAAATAAGAAGCCAGTCGGAGGATCCATTCGTTCACGGTGAAATGATTAAACCGGTATTCCGTGAAACACTCGTAAGTCTCGAGTATTTCCCAACAGCCTAATCTCACATTTCCCGAAGAGTGTAATTGCTAATTGAATAATCGGATAATCGACGATTCTCTATTTTCTTCACGCGTGCAAAGCCATGGGCCTCCCTCGTTATTTAATTACTAATCGCTTGTAGCGGTTGCAAGGGGATTAATATTAAAATTGGCCGACGGCCAAAGTCGTGGAACGAAGGGCGGAAATTTTCAGTTTTGCGAGACACTTGTTTTTTAAAATCTTCCAAAACCGTTGCCTTGGAATTTTCAATTTACTCTGACAATTTGGTAAAATTATGATGCAACGTAAAATACAAATTTATTAATACGTTATAACATGCATACAAATTTATAATATAATACAATATTATTATATATAAAAATATATATATATTTATATTACATTATATATAAATATTTATACATTATAATATTATATATTAATATTATAAATATAAATATTTTTATAATATTCATAATATTAGATATTAATATTTATGTATTATATATAAATATATAATATTTGCATTATATATAAATATAGATAAATATTTATATATTATAAATACAATATATTTACAATATAATACAAATTTATTAATACCATATAATGTAAAAACCTCGGAATTTTCAACCCATTCTGATAATTTGGTAGAAACGCAATATATTGTAAAACCCAAATTTATCAATACAATGATAAAACATCGAAATTTTCAACACGATTCTAATAATTTGTTTAAGAACACAATACAAAAATGTAAAGCATGAATTTATCGATGTGAAGAATGTAAAATTCGAAAATCTTGGAAAATCTTTCGACTCTGATAATTTCGTAAGAACGTGATACAGTGCAACCACCAAAACGCCACCAAAAAGCAAGCGTTCTGAATACGAAAATATCCAGCGTTGCTGGATCGAGAAATCGGTGGAAATCGGAGAAAATCAACGATCTTATCGAGTCCCAATAAAGAGAGTCCCGTCTCCCGCGCGAATTCAATTTTCACAGCCAGGCGCGCCTCTTCTCACCCCGTCTTCCACTCTGCTGCTGAGAAGAACGTTCACTCGTTACTCGTCGAGATTTTCAGGCCAAGCAAAAACAACATTATGCTCGGCGACCGGTTGTGCACAAGTGGTCGCGCGTCGAACAGAGGGACACACGTGTTCGAACAAAGGGCGCGACGCTTTCCGATTGAAGTGAGGCCAATCGAGCGTTAATCGATCAACGAGACGAGCTGATAATGACGACTGGGGGCTTTTGCCACAAACGACGGGAACCACGGGGCCGCGAGACCACGACTAACGCGAAAAACACATCGTGCGAAACGCGATCCAATGGATTTCCTGGGGAAATCAACAAGGCCAGGGATTCGAAAAGTGGAAATCGTCGGAGAGGGAATTTTTGTCGCAGCAAGTGACAGACACGCGCATATTTTTCGTGCGTTGTCGAGGAAATAAAATTTTTTTATATAGATTGGTGCTCGAGAGATTGGCGAAAAAAAGTTACTCCACCTGTGAATAACGCGTATATTTATAACACCAGGACGGAACTACTAAAAAATGGCCAAAATGGCCAACTGATAATTATAGTAATTTGGATATTTTGTAGATACAAAACAGTGTATTTTTTAGAGAATTGAATGATTCTTTGTAAAATAAGAAATACACGCGCCTTCGTTATCGAAATTCAAACCTACTTTATCTTGTTTGTTAAATATCTCTCGTCCTATCGATTTGAAGGTTAGGAACTTAAAAGTGGCCATCTTGGAAATTAAAACAGCCAACTTAAAGCCATCTTAGAAATTAAAATGCACAAACTACGAAATACACACGGCTCCGTGATCGAAATTCAAACCTACTTTATCTTGTTTGTTAATTATCTCTCATCTTATCAATTTGAAGGTTAGGAACTTAAGAGTGGCCCTCTTGGAAATTAAAACACACAACTGAACGCCATCTTAGAAGAAAGAGAATTTAACGTCGTCGCGTTGTAGCGTAGTTTTAGAGTAAATATGGGAAAGGATAAATACGGGGTGAGAAGCCGAGAAAGATTCCTTTTTCGCGAACAATTTCGTCGTCCAAGCACGAGCGGGCAAGAGTAGAGACAAGAGAAATTCTGTTCCGACGCGGTGTTGCTTTTTTTCACAAAGGATCGAGGAAATTGGACTGCGAGGAGGCCGTCTTGAATTTCTGTGTACCAGCCGGCTTCGGAAAGGATCCGATATCTCCCCGTGTGCTCACTTAGGGTCCTTTTTCCCCCGAGTATGCACCTCAAAAGGAATATAATCGATTCCGACTCGTTCCTTTTTATCCCTTTTCTTTCTGTTCTTCCGCGCGAGTGGCAACTCCTTGCGATTTTTCAATCGTTCGGTGCCAATTCGATCTCGAATTTACCACCCGTTATGGCTGTTATTTACACGAGCCTCACACTGGCCATTGCTAGAAATGGTCAAAATGACCAATCGATTGATAATTTTTGTTAGACATTGTTAACCTCTTGCTCTGGAATGACGGTTCTAATAAATAATTATTTAGTGTTTCTCAGCATTGGGCAATTGTCATTTCAAAATGTCAGGATTACTTGTAGAAAGTGACGTGTGAACTGGTGTTCTCACGATCTTGTCAACTTTAGGAAATTACCAAAACACCTCGCAACAATTTTTCAAATTTCAAACCATTAAATGAGGGAAAATGTAATAACGTTCAATTGATTTTTGAAGAATTTTGTAAATGACCGAAGTGAAAATTATCAAATGACAATGTAACAAGAATACAGTAAATTACAATAAATTATTTTGAAGAAGTTGTAATTATGCGACATATTGAAAATATATTTTAAACAATAGAGATCATAGTATATAATAAATATTATATATAGCAACAGATATTCACAGGCTTCACGAACAATAGAGATTATAGTATATAATAAATATTAAGTATAGCAACAGAGATTCACAGGCCTCGTTTATTCTCTGAAGAGTCTACACACTTGAGAGTTGCAAAAAAAATGAGTAAAAACTTTTAATTTGACGCTCTGACTCTGAAGCAGGTATAATAAACTAAAAAAAAAAAAAAAAGAACCTTCAAGAAATCTACTCGATTTACGTAACGTGCTAAAACATAGTTTTATTTTTTATCGTCGCAGAAAATCGGAACCTGGTATTCAAAAAAGAAAAGAAAATACGAGCTATACTAATATAAGAAACGATCGTATCGACGCAGCGAAAAGTTTCACGAATACCGATATCGAAACTGCATCAGCAACTTTGCAAGATTGGAGAATTATTGTCAGTTGCGAAAATCGCATAGTTGGGACGAAAGTGCTGCACAACTTCCTGCCGAGTGTCATTCTGTTTCGAGCGTCTCTCCGCGAGAGAACTTTATTATTACAATATTTATTTCCTGCCATCTGTGTTTTCTAATATTGACGGACTTTGCGAGAGAAAGAGCATAAGCTCTCGATGGTACGTACAAAGAGAATCCGCAGCAACGTTGAGGAGCAATAATTGTTCCAGATGAATAGATGGAAAACTGTCGATAACTGAAATTGATGGAGCTTTGTAGAAAAAAANAAAAAAAAAAAAAAAAAAAAAAAAAAAGAGATTGCACGATGATCCCACTTGGTCTGGTTTTGAAAGTTGCAAGTCTCTAATCTGACAAAATTAATTTGAATCCGTTTCCTTTTTCTGAAGATAACTTTTACGTAACGTAGCAAGTGGATCGTTAAAGTTTAAAAATATTTCTTTTCGTAGGTAGATCGTTTTGAAAATCGTAGACGTATGAATATTTATTAAATATTAAATATTTATACTAAATATTTATTAAATATTAAGTATACTACATATTTGTAATAAGTATTTGTTGAATATTAATATTTATACTAAATATTTATTTAAATTTAAATATTTATTAAATATTAATATTTGTACTAAATATTTATTGAATATTAATATTTACACTAAATGTTTATTTAAATTTAAATATTTATTTAATATTTATACTAATTATTTATTTAAATTAAAATATTTATTTAATATTTATACTAAATATTTATTTAAATTTAAATATTTATTAAATATTTAAACTAAATACTTTATTAAATATTCATATTACATATTCAAACTAAATACTTTATTAAATATTCATATTACATATTTATTAAATATTTATAAATATTCAATAAATATTTAATATTAAAAAATATTAAATATCAGTTTTAATTTATATTCAATATTTAGTTCCAAGGGAATGTTATAAAAAAAAAAAACTCAATCTTCGAGCAAAACCATTATTTTGGGATTTTTTAATATTTTTATACACGTCCAGATTTCTATAATTTTCACGAACAGACGCTTTACTTACTTTCTCACTTTCGAAAACGCGAGCTCTCCATCTGTAAATAGGGGTCTTCGCGCTTTGAAATGAGCATCAAGCGTTATTCTTCTTCGCAAACTTACATCAATTGAAAAATCATCGACAATTTTGTCGGTAGAATTATGCTTTTCGCTGTGTATTTAATATACAGAAACGCAAATCGAGTGGTTTCGGATACCGCTAAGAAGGGGGAAAGGATCCATTCGGTCGCGCGATAAATGTAGAAACATCGCCTCAACTATTTAGGCGCAACAAGCTACTCAACAGCGGGGAATAGCAGCTGTGTATATCGAATGAAGTGCACGTTGTATCTCGGATTGCTTTCGCCGAATCACTGTACCGAATTCTAACTCGAATGGAAAGGTTCAACGAGACAATTCACTTCGTTGCGAAATTCACAGAAGCAGATTGAAAAGCATTCTCGGAAAACGGTTCGAATTATCCTTCGAGCACTTTGCCTTTTTTCGTTCATTCATCAAGATGCAATGACCAAAAAAAAAGTTATAGCATTTTTTTTTTTTTTAAATAACGATCAAATTTTCACGAATAAGTTTTTGCAATTGTGCTCCGAATTGCGAATTTTTCATGCGGAAAATTTTAAAATTTCTCTATTAAAAAATTAAAATTTCAGGACAGTTTTTAAAAATATTACATGAACGTGAAAAGAAAAAAAAGAAAAGTCTAAGATTATAGTGCTTATTCTGACATAATTGTACCAATAACAATGGAAAATTGTCGGTAATTTGATCTGATGTGTCTTCGTAAAGCAAGATCGTGGTCTCATTTTTAAAACATGAAGCTTCCAGCGTAACTTGTGAGTTTATTTTATTTTCTTACGAAAATCACTTTTCTCCTAAAAAATTGTAAAAAATGTTAAAAGATTTCTTTTATAAGTCTAATTCATTGTTAGTTTGGAAATTGGAATCTCCTTGTAGGTACGATTTTATTTTTTTTCTATTAAACGTTAAATATCTGACTAAATGAGAAAAATTCAAGAAATTTATTTTACCTGAACCTAATGTTCGAAGTTTAATAAAATGCTAAGAAAATGAATTTGTACAGCCAATTCTAAGTCGTCGTTATAAAGAGAAAATTTTCAATCTTTGAAAACTGTGCTGGATTCAGTAATTACGAAGAAAACTCATCAATTTGAATTTTTGCAATTTGCAATTTAAAACAACAAGACTTTACACGACGTAAAATCATCCTCGAAGAAAAAAAAAAAAAAAAAAAGAGGGAACAAAGTCACGATATTATAATTGTGAAAATAGAAGTGTTTACATTTCAAAAATGGATCTTTGCACGAAATTATGAATAAAACAGTTACGCCAAGCTACACGGAGAAAAAGGTGCACGAAAAATTCGCCAAAAAAGTGCCGTAGTAACAGTTAAAAAAAAAAATAAATAAATAAAATAAATAAAAAAACTCGTTGTCAAGCGTAATCTATCCCATCACGTATTCTGGTGCAAGCTTTGTTCGACGAGCTTCCCCATTAACAGCCATTGTCTCGCGAGTAATGACGGCAGGCAACGGTTAACGGAAGGGAGCCCCTTTCTTCGTAGTTTCCGCATTCACAGACAGAAACATCTAAATCGAAAGCAAAACAGCCAGGGCGACGCGAGAGAGTTCACGCCGGAGGCGATTTGCAACCGCCTTCGGCTCGCACTCTCTCGGGAGAGAACACGGAGGCGCTGTGCTCCGCGACTCGCCCCGTGCCCCACGAATTTATTTCTCTATGCAGGGAGTTTTACCGCGATATCGGACGACACGGCGGAATTTTCGAACTCATTTTTCGAGCCAGAAATGGCAAAGAATGAAATGGTCGAACTATTTTTCATTATTTTGCATTACATTATTTTATTCTTATTTGAAATATTTAACACTTCATATGGTACACTTTAACATTTGTACATTGTTTCTAAATATTATTTTAGTTCATTTTATTTTCTTATTTTTGTTATTTAATATTTTGTACACTATATTGTATTTAATGCTTTGTGTAATATACTTTGTATACTATACTGTATTTAATACTTTGTGTAATATACTTTTTGTATACTATACTGTATTTAATACCTTGTATAATATACTTTGTATACTATACTATATTTAATACTTTGTGTAATATACTTTGTATACTATACTGTATTTAATACTTTG
>NW_025109239.1:34233-44963 GCF_011392965.1 Frieseomelitta varia
GTAATATACTTCGTATATTATACTGTATTTAATATTTTGTGTAATATACTTTGTATACTATACTGCATTTAATACTTTGTGTAATATACTTTGTATACTATACTGTATTTAATACTTTGTATACTATACTGAATTTAATACTTTGTATACTATACTGTATTTAATACTTTGAATACTATACTGTATTTAATACTTGTGTAATATACTTTGTATACTATACTGTACTTAATACTTTGTACAGTATACTTGGGAGTACATTTTGTATTTAATGCTTTGTGTAATATACTTTGTACAATATACTCGAAACTATATTTTGTACAATACACTTTGTACAATATACTTGGAACTATATTTTGTACAATACACTTGATAATATACCTTGTACAATATACTTGGGAGTATACTCTGTACAGGATACTTAGAAATATACTTTGTACAATATATTTGGGCGTATACTTTGTACAATATACTTGGAACTATACTTTGTACAGTATACTTGGAAGTATACTCGTATTTCATCACGTGACATAACCTCCATTCCAGTCACGTCTGGAATTAGCTAAATCAAGTAAGTATTTGACAAATTTTCAAATTTTCCCGAGAAGGCTTTGACAAATAAATTTTATTCATTTCTCTCGACTCATTTTTCTTCTTCCTTCTCTCAATGTGAAAATGTAGAATCATCTCTCTTGAATGTAGAGTCACCCTGTATATTTTCAGCAGAAAAGGCAGTTTCTCAGAACTAGTGAGGCGTGATCGAACGTAGAACTTGGTCGTGCTCACTTCAAACTATACGCCTCTTTGATTCCATTGATTCTGTTTACTCAAAGTTTGCTCGCAAGAGTAAAGAGCGTTTCGTTTAGTCGTAAGAAATTTCTTTCAGAATATATCGAAGAGATATGGGGATATTTTGTCAAATAATTCTCTCACGGGTGAACTCGAGTGAATCGAAGAGAATTTAGAGAGAATTTATATTTATGATTTCGTTCTACGAAATAAGCGAAAGTTTAATGAACGAAGGAATACGTTGCGGCAACGTGCAGCAATTAATAATCACCCCGTGTTGGGCGCGTGTTCGCAATCTAATCAGCTTCTAATCCGACTGAAACCCAGATGCTTTCCAGTTAACTGACTGTTGGAGGCTTCACTGGCTCTAAGACTGATTAACTAATAACTAGAAGCCTAGATTCCTGTTAACACGAGATTCGAACGTAATTATTACTCATCGTGTGTAGTAACTTCGTTTCTATCTGCATCAGCTTGGCAAGTTCATTCATCGAATGAAAATTCATTCGTCGAATTTTTCTCTAGCAAAGTCGAAAATTGTGCGCTTCAGAGTGAAGAAAGCGCAGAAAGATATTTCTTACTTTAACCACTTGCGCTGGGCAACCGATTGCGGACCATAACGAGTGACCGAACCGTATACAATAATTCGTCGCTTTCTTTTTGAATTTCTTCTTGATAGAAATTGTTGAGAAGTAATAAATTTATTATTTGTTTTATCTAGGTTATAATTAAACATATAATTTTATTTATTATAACATGTTATGCTATGATATATAATACGTATGTTATAACATAACCTGTGTTATGCCTAATATAACCTATATTCTCTATATATTAAATACACTGACATTTAGTGTGTTTATTGTTAAATTATATTATACAGATTAAAGCTATAGTAACTTTTAAATAAAGTAAAACAGTGTCAGAAAACGACATTATTTATAGGTATCCTTAATCACTTGCGCTCGGCAACTGATTGCGGACCATAACGAGTGACCAAACTGTATAGAATAATTCGTCGCTTTCTTTTTCAACTCGTCGATATAAGTAATAAATTTATAATTTGTTTTACCTAGGTTATATTTATATATATAATTTTACTTATTATAACATGTTATGCTATAATATATAATATATAACATAACCTACGTTATATCTAATATAACCTATATTCTAGTTAAATACACTGACATTTAGTGTGTTTATTGTTAAATTGTATTACAGATTAAAGCTGTAGTAACTTTTAAATAAAATAAAATTTTCTACAGTGTCAGAAAACGACATTATTTATAGGTATCCTTAATCACTTGCGCTGGGCAACTGATTGCGGACCATAACGAGTGACCGACTCGTACACAATAATTTGTCACTTTCTTTTTGAACTCGTATGGTACGGTAATCACTGAATAGAAATTATTGAGAAGTAATAAATTTATCATTTGTTTTGCCTGAGTTGTACTTAAATATACTTAAAACTGAGAAAATATTGCAATTTTGGGAGAAAATGTTCTCGACGTGCGTGGCACGTCATTTCAACGCAAGAAGTTATGAGAGAGAGAGAGAGAGAGAAAACAGAAAAAAAATGTGAGTACATTGCGAAAGACGAAAGCGAGCCGATGAGTTTGACATTTGCTGGTCACAGCGGAACTTTTCGATTAACCAGAGTGGATAGCACGTGTTCCGGATGTTCAAGGCTATCGGGAACTTGTAACGTCACTGTAACGTTCGATACTTCATCCCTTCTTCTTCGGAGTTCCTTTGCCGCTGCCAGCTCAACGCTTTGCATGTTTCTCCGCGTGTTTCTCGCATGTTTCTCGGAGTAGGCATAAAAAAAAGTTCCGCCATATTGCGGAAATTTAATTTAAGGAATAACTTTTAAATATGTTTTTTACTTGTACACTGTCGTACAAATATATATCTTTCGTTTCTTCGTCTCGCGAGCAATCACTTTGTGTAAATATTAAAATTTTCATCCTCGGGTTCTCATCTTCTCGTCTTTTCGACTTTTCGAAAAAGTTGGTGACAAGTTTTTAAATAGTGGCAAAAAATTGAAATCATGGGGAGGGAGATTGTAAATCGTATTCGTCTTCTCGACTTTTCGAAGATGTTAGAAGCGAGTTTTCAAACAGACGAAAAAGTAGAAATCAGGGGAATTGTTCGAACACAGCCGCAGAGTATTGTAAATCTGCTCGTTTTCACCTTCTCGTCTTTTCGACTTCAAAAAGTTGGAAACAAGTTTTTAAACAGACAAAAAAAAAAAAAAAAATAAAAATCATTGGAGGGAGAAGTGGTAGAGATTATTCTAAACTGCTGCAGGGAACTTGTAAATCTGTTCGGCCGAAATGCTGAAACAGCGTAGTATAATAGCTCTGAGCCACAGTTCGAGCGAGTTTGAATGGTCAAAACTCCCCTCGCCACCGCTTAATTTTTTTTTTCTTTCGACTGTCGTAGGTCACGGAATATTGCAACGTATTCTACTGTAACAATAATTTTCTCGCGAAACTTATTACCGATGATTCTCGAGCTTAAACATACACTAATTTCTTTCTGTTGTCGGACAAACACGAATCCAGAGAAAAAGTGAAAATTCTAAACTTTGTCCAGTTTCAACTATCTTGCTACTGTTTCAACATTTTCCTGAATTTACGGATGATAAATCCGTAATAAATAAATACGTAATCATCGGCAGGATGAGTGCTCGTCAAAGTTTCTACGATTGGCTGCAAAGAAAGAAAAAAGAAAAAGAAAAACAGGGGGGGGGGAGGGATGAACTCGGTATAAAATTTAATTAAAGCAGCGAGGGAAACTAACGAGAGGAAACAGAGTGACGAGAGAGTATAATTGATATGCAGCGGCTAGATGAAGCGGAGGAGCTAGATATCAGCGAACGGAAGATGCAACGATGAGTTCACGGGATTAAAGAGCGAGCCACAAGGACGTAGGAGGAGGAGGAGGAGGAGGAAGAGGAGGGAGAAAAAGTATAAAACGAGAAAGAAAGAGCGGAGTGAAGGAGGGAGATGGAAAGCATCCAGGGACTCGTAGAAAATGTAAGATACCTCTTAAGCTACCTTTTAAGCTGCCGTTCGCCCTCAAAGTGAAATACGAAGGGGGGCAAGAGTGGCAGAAAGGTAGCCAAGGACTAAGCTACCGAGGATGGATAGATAACGGATGAGTGGCGAGAGAGACGAGATCGATAAGGATGGTTAAATTCTTATTACGTGTACGTTGTACGGCTTTTTTCCCTCGTTTGTTGCCATTTATAAAACGCGCGTGGACTCTGTTTTACCGAGCGAGGTTCAATTAGCGCGCGAGATTTGAAGGAGATTCGCCAGGACCGCAGTAGTTCAAGTCAAGGATTTCTCGATACGGGCTGTCCATAAAGTCTCTTTACGATCGCACGAATTTATTACGAGGTCAAACGAAAAGACAGGTAAGTGGAAATTATTGCAAAATGAGACGTGTATATTTAAGTTTCTTCTGCCTCAAGACGGTACTCGGTATTCTCTTGCCATGTTCGCTGTAGCATACACTCGTCAACGGTGGCAGTGACGACATCAGTGATCCTCTGTCGAGTATCGTCTTGATGTGCTTCGTGCAACTAACGGTGCCCATACACAGGTGTATTGAACGAGGCAGAAAAAGAAACTTAAATATATACGTCTCATTTTGCAATAATTTCCACTTGTTTGTCTTTTCATTTGCCCTTGTAATAAATTCTTGAAATTGTAAAGAGACTTTATAGACACCGTGTATATGGAATCATTATAATCGGGGCAAGAGGGGCGAGATCAGGGATATATTTTATATTTATTTTATATATATATATATATATATATATATATATTTTACAATTATAAATTATTTCATATTTATTATATATATATTTTATATTTATAAATAAAATATTATAGAAGATATTTTATAAATAAAACATTATAGAAGATATTAATTTTTATAAATAAAATATAGAAGATATTTTATAAATAAAACATTATAGAAGATATTAATTTTTATAAATAAAATATAAAAGATATTTTATAAATAAAACATTATAGAAGATATTAATTTTTCTAAATAAAATATTATATAAGATATTTTATAAATAAAATATATATATATATATAACAAAAAAATTACAAATTTATTTCAATAGGAAGTGATAAAACGACATCGAAATCGTTTGACCCACGAGGTGCCATAAACGCAAAGCGAGTTTGTAACAACAATTAGAGTCTGAGGAATAACCGACATGAATAACTACAGGTGGACACGATACGATCCGCCTTTTCAATAGCTGGACAATGAGATCCGGCGCTGGGGTAACAGTTCGGACAACAATCCGCGCGGCTTTTGTGCAAATAAATTAAATATTCATGCTGCGAGGAGCGGCTGAAAGCGCACACGGCACAGGGTGGTTCAAACGGAGGATCGTGGAAATGTTGTTTGTTGAAAACGAGAGAAATGTTTCATTCAGAGGATATGGGACAACACCTGACAGGTTTTTTTTTTCTCTTTTATTACGAAAGAAGTAATGAAATAAAATAGACAGGGATTTATGGTCACAGGGGTTTCTGAACTGACGGATAATTTCTAGTTTAAAAAATTAAAACTGATAATGAATATTTTTTTTTCTCTTTTATCATGAAGAAAGTAATAAAATAAAATAGACAGCGATTTATGGTGGTTTCTGAATTGACGAATACTTTCTAGTTTAAAAAATTAAAATTGATATTGAATATTCTTTCTTTTTTTTTTTTTTTTTTTTTTTTCTTTTTAGATACTAAATATCTGAAAAGGAAAAAGAGAGGAAAACAGGCGGAAATTAAACCGAGAAACGAGGTAAAATGCAGAGAAAAATAAATTCAGGTTGACGGTAAATATGAACGTCCGATATCATTCGCGGAGGAGCTAAATTTAGGAAAGCTGGACCATCTGTCTCGATTTTTCTGGATAAAACACACCCGCTGGAACACCGCCAGAGAACGCGATCGTACAGAGGCAGCGGTTAAACCTGATTCCTTGTCCCGTTCAATTTTTTTATTTCTCCGCGGAAAGTTCGTTTGATCAAATATACTACGTACGTACATACGTACATACGTGACGACGTTATATATATATATGTATATATATTTATTTTTATTTTTAAAATTTATAATTATTTTATTTATAGTTTTGAAGAATTTATGATTATTTTATTTATAGTTCTAAACAATTTATAATTATTTTATTTATATATATAAATTTATTTTATTATTATGTCATTTTATATGTATAAATAAAATAATTATAATTTATATATATAAATAAAAATATAAATAAAATAATTATAATTCACATATTGTAATTATTTTATTTATAGTTTTGAACAATTTATAATTATGTTATTTATAGTTCTGAATAATTTATAATTATTTTATTTATAGTTCTGAATAATTTATAATTATTTTATTTATATTTTTATTTATATATATAAATTATAATTATTTTATATACATATATATATATATATTGTATTTTTTATATATGAACTATTCGTTTCGAGTGAACGAAAAATCTCTCGATCGAGCAACAAAAGGGTTGCTGCTCCATTTGTAAAGACGTTGCCCCCAGATGCTTGAAATTTTTATCACTTCCTCCGATCTCTTCTCTCAAGAGATTGCCTCGATTCGTTTCGAAAATTTTTCCGTGATCGCGACAAACGTCAAATTGCGCGACCGACATACACTCATATAAAATAATATTAAAAATGATACGAAACTGGCACAAGAGTGACGTGAAATCATTTTAAAAAGGAAATTCAAAATCTGCCTCAGATTTCATTTGCCATTTGACATTTTCTTTCGAGAAAGCGAGTTCTTATGGGGGGGGGGGGGGAGCGAAATTCCATCGAATCTAAATCGAAATCTGATGCACACTCGCCTGTAAACAAGTGCGTCGCGAAAAAAAGTAACCAAATCGATTTCAGGCCCATGATGAAATTTCATTCAAATTGGAATTTTCTACTCTGTTCCTTTGTTGTTTACTTCGCCCTGGACTCGGTCTCAACTTTCATCACTCGGGTGATACATTTTTAACAATACTCTTCTCTCCTGCAGATTCCAACTCGTTCAGATCGTTTTTAAAACTCAGTTTGAAGTACTTCGATTGTAAAGAAAAAAAAAAAAAAAAAAAAAAAAAAAAGGGGAAAAAAAAAAAAAAAAAAAAAAAAAAACGAGTAAAGCATGATGCCCATCTATCAGTATGTGATTATGTCATGAAAACATAGTGTGGGCCAAAAATAAATACAGTTTCTTCTCACCAATATTTTTTTTTTTTTTTTTTCTTGTAATGAAACATCAAAATACAAGAAAAATAATAATAATAAACTATACTATACTATACTGTAACTATATAATAAGAAATAATAATAAAAAACTTTTGGCCCACCCTGTATATGCAATTTCGAACAGATACACTCATACAAAATAATATTAAAAATACACACGAGCTGATAAAACATAGATTCCTCTCGTCAATATTGATACTGATAGTAACAGCCGTAGATAAATTAGGGACCATGTAAAGTGGGTAATTACGTGGGAAGTTCGAACACAACGCGAAACGAGGCAGTGAGTCGATAAGGTAAGCGGTAAGCAAAAGTTTGTATATATGGAAACGTCGAAACATGCAATTCTATTTCGTTTGGCCAATTTTACGACTGCTACTACGTCGATACGTATTATTAACTTTTCATACTTCGAGTATGAAAGTACTGCTCAACCCGTGTACGAGCCGGTGGAAATTCCTCTGCTCCATTTCCCACGAAATTATAATTCATTCCTCGTAATAATACTAATACTAATAATAATATTAATAGCAATACTAATTCTAATAATATTGATAGTACTAATAATAATATTTAGAAATAACAATAATAATAAAAGAATTAAAATAGTAATATTATATAATAAATAAATATAATATAAATGATAATATAGTAAGAAAAGTAATAATAGTACTAGTAATATTCATATTAATATTAGTACTAATAATAATATTAATAGTAATACTAATTCTAATAGTACCAATAATAATATTTAGTAATAATAGTATTAAAATAATAATATTATAATATAGTAACAAAGGTAATAATAATACTAAACTAATAATATTAGTAATAATAATAATACATATATATATATATAATATTAATACTAATACTTGTATTATTTAATATTAATATTTGTAATATTATTATTTATATTATTAATATTTAATATTAATATTAATATTTGCATTATTATGAGAATATAATAATAATAAAAGAATTAAAATAATAATATTATATAATAAATATAATATAAATAATAATACAGTAACAAAAGTAATAATAGTAACATTCATACTAATATTAGTATTAATAATAATATTAATAGTAATACTAATTCTAATAGTACTAATAGTACTAATAATAATATTTAATAATAATATTTAGCATTAAAATAATAATACTATAATATAATATAAATAATATTATAATATAACATAGTAACAAAAGTAATAATAATACTAAAATAATAATATTAGTAATCATAATATATATATATATAATATTAATACTAATACTTATAATATTTAATATTAATATTCGTAATATTATTATTTATATTATTAATGTTAATATTAATAATATTAATATTTGCATTATTACGAGGATTCACTGGCTGCTTCAAAATCCTGAAGCACCGTAAGTATAGCTTGGGAGCAGGTAAAACGAAAGACTTGAAAACACGTAGAGGACATTGATTTATTGATTAATGTATGCGTGGGCGTGTGTGTGTGTGTGTGTGTGTGTGTGTGTGTGTGTGTGTGTGTGTGTGTGTGTGTGTGTGTGTGTGTGTGTGTGTGTGTGTGTGTGTGTGTGTGTGTGTGTGTGGAGAGGGAGTAAAGCTGCCTCTTACAATCAGACTGATTGACTCTTTAGACCGAATCGTTTTCTTAGACTCACGTCAGTGTTCGACTGACAATGAGTGATTCTCTCGCCCCTGTTAGACTAACTGTTCTCTTAGAACTGTCAGATTAGATCTACTCGATCGAGCCAAGTCTGGATATGCATTTCACCAAATGAAAAAGAAAAAACAGGAGAAAAAAATGCTCCACTTTACTCTCCGTTCCATCTTCTTCGAATCTTAGAATTTCTTCTGGGAAGCTCGCCCTTTGGACGCCAAGGAATATTAAATATCACCACATCCGTCACTGTCACTGTGGCGAAATTTACAAGATAATGCTATCGAGACTACTAAACATTGAACGCTACCATAGAAATGCCACTATAGAAACAATACTATGAGAAGTGCAAAGTAAATCTGTAAATCGTGATGTTTTAATTTCGTCCTCAGATCGAAATCACGTGAACGTTAATCCTTTTATTAACTAACAGAAAACACGCTGAAAGACACAGTCCACGCGTTTAAATCTACGATCGAATCACGTTTTTCCACGATCAGCTGTCTCGTCAGCATTTTTCGGACGACGAGTTAACGAGAAATTAATTATTGAGAAATAATAGATTTGTTATTTGTTTCGCCTTGCCTTGTTTGTTATACTTCAATATCCTTAAAACTGAGAAAATATTGCAACTTTGAGACAAAAAAAATTATCGAGGGTGCGTGGTAGAGGTTAACCACTTGCGCTGGCAACTGATTGCGGACCATAACGAGTGACCGAATCGTATACAGTAATTAGTCGTTTTCTTTTCCCTTTAAACTCGTATGGTATGATATCACTGGATAGAAATTATTAAGAGGTAACGAATGTAACGAACTTATCATTTGTTTTGCCTGGGTTACATTTAAATATACTTGAAAATGTTGCAATTTTGGGGGAAAAAATGTTCTCGATGTGCGTGTCACGGTCATTCCAGCGCAAGAGGTTAACTCGGAGCCGTCGTACGCAGTTAAACGCGAGTAAGTCGCGCAGATTTTCGGTTTCGACAAGCTGGCTGCCTGAAAATTAGCTGGGGACAGTCGATGAATCGAAAGGAAGGAGGGCGCAGCGAAGTCGGAGGGTAGATTCATTGTCTATTTCGGCGAGGGGGCCTGAAACGGATCTGGAGCTATTTAAAATTTTAACGAGCAGCCGACTTTCGCCGGGCAAGTGCCATTTTAAGCTTCCCACTTTACTTTCCGCGGGATTCCTCTTCCTGGTCCGGACGTTTTCTTACCTCTTTCTTTCTTTCTTTTTTTCTCTCGCCCGCTTTTTCCCCGTGGGAAAAACTGCAGCCATACAAGCCGAGAACTCTCTCTCTCTTTCTCTTTTTTCCCCCATTAGACGGGGGAAATTCCCTCTTTTCTTTCGGTCACAATGAACCCCCCCCCTCCCCCCACTTCCTTGAACTTGCGGCTAACTTTGACGCTTTTTTTCTTAGCAAGAGGAACGTTGGACCACTCTTTCGTTGAGCGAGAGTTTGTTCTTCTTTTTTAGGCTTCTCTCTCGATTTTACTTCGAAATTACCGTCGCTGTTCCGGGAACCAGAATGAATAACTAGACCTCGACGAAGATACAAATTTTCTTTTTTTTTAACATTATTAATATTAATTTTTTTAATGTTATTAATTTCATAATATTATCAATATCAATTTCTTTAATATTATAACTTCTCAATAATTTTTATCCAGTGATATCATGCCGACGAGCATCAGAAAGAAAGCGACGAATTATTCTATACAGTTTGGTCACTCGTTATGGTCCGCAATCAGTTACCTAGCGCAAGTGATTAAGGATACCTATAAATAATGTCGTTTTCTGATACTGTTTAAAGTTTTACTTTATTTAAAAGTTACTACAGCTTTAATCCGTAATATAATTTAACAATAAACACACTAAATGTCAATGTATTTAACTAGAATGTAGGTTATATTAGGCATAACATTGGTTATGTTATAACATATTATATATCATAACAT